>NW_027620569.1:0-28106 GCF_964198595.1 Lampetra fluviatilis | reverse complement strand
TCTGTGTGTGTGAGTGTGTGTGTCTGTGTGTGTGTGCGAGCTGCCTGTCTTCCTGCACCTCGCCAACGCCGTGGGAGACTTGCTGCGTACATAGTGTGTGAGTGTGTCTGTGTGTGTGTCTGTGTGTGTGTGTGTCTGTGTGTGTCAGTGTGTGTGTGTCAGTGTGTGTGTGTCTGTGTGTGTGTCTGTGTGTGTCTGTGTGTGTGTCTGTGTGTGTGTGTGTGTGTGTCTGTGTGTGTGTCTGTGTGTGTGTGTCTGGGTGTGTGTGACTGTGTGTGGGTGGGTGTGTCTGTGTGTGTCCCAGTGTCTCTGTGTCTGTGAGTGTCTGTGTGTGTCTGTGTGTGTGTCTGTGTGTCTCTGTGTCTCCAGTGTCTCTGTGTGTGTGTTTCAGTGTCTCTTTCCCAGTGTCTCTGTCTCGTTGTGTTCCCAGTGTCTCTGTCCCAGTGTCTCTGTCCCATTCTGTCCAAGTGTCTCTGTGGGTCTCTATGAGTGTGGGTTTCTGTGAGTCTCTCTGAGTATGGGTCTCTATGAGTATGTGTCTCTGTGGGTCTCTGTGGGTCTCTATGAGTATGTGTCTCTGTGGGTCTCTATGAGTGTGGGTCTCTGTGGGTCTCTATGAGTGAGGGTCTCTATGAGTGTGGGTCTCTATGAGTGTGGGTCTCTATGAGTGTGGGTCTCTGTGGGTCTCTATGAGTGTGGGTCTCTATGAGTGTGGGTCTCTGTGGGTCTCTATGAGTGTGGGTCTCTATGAGTGTGGGTCTCTGTGGGTCTCTATGGGTCTCTATGAGTGTGGGTCTCTATGAGTGTGGGTCTCTGTGGGTCTCTACTAGTCTGTAACAAACACACGTTTAGAGTATTTCGCTGCCGCTATACATTTCCACACGATGACGACGATGATGTCACGCAGAAGCTCAGTGTGGACTTAACACCTGCTAGCAATAAACATAGTTTAGTCTCTGTCTGTGTGTCTCTGTGTGTCTCTCTCTGTGTGTCTCTGTGTGTCTGTGTGTGTCTCTGTGTGTGTGTGTGTGTCCGGCCGGATCAGTCGAGCGGCAATATCTTTTCATCGGCTGCGTAACGCTGCTGTGTGGAAGCTACCTGGTCTGTCGCTCCGCACGAAGCTTCGGGTCTTCTCGGCCACGGTCATTCCCTCCCTTCTCTCTCTACGCTTGCGAAACGTGGACCCCCCCTAATGGAGCATCTTCGCCGGTTTGAAACATTTAGGCTGGCCTGCCTACGATCCATCCTGGGTTTAACCAGGCTGGATTGTGTGAGGAGCTCACAAATCCTTGAAAGATGTGGACAAAGTCCCATCGGTGAGCTCCTCCGGCAGGCAAGGCTGCGTTGGCTGGGTCATGTAGCCCGCATGCCCAGCCACCGCATGCCTAAACGGCTTTTGTTCGGCCGGATCGAGGGGGCTAAACGGGCGCGGCACGGGCTAGAGAAGAGATGGAGTGACGTGGTACAGGAGGACGTGGAGCTGAGTGGACTTGCCGATGACTGGTACCAGCGGTGTCAAGATCGGCCTCAGTGGAGGAGGAGGCTCGTGAAGGACGCTACTGGGCAGTTGGAGGCAGTCGCCCTCCAACAACAACGGAGGGCGGAGGAGCAACGCTCACAACAACGAGCGGAGCGCCGGGTGGCTAAAGCACAGCAAGTTGGCACAGTAGGGGGCACAGGTGGTGCATCAGCCAGTCATCTCAGTCAGTCGACCCGTGGCACCTGCTGGGTCTGCCCCGTGACCTGCCAGCGGGCGTTCGACACTTCACGTGGGGATGAAGCCATGTTGCAGGTGCGGGTGGGTTGATTCTAGGAGCTTGAATTGTGAGAAGAGACAAGACGTTGGGAAATGCGTGACAAACGGTGACTCACCAGTGACTCTGCCTACCCGGCTACCCATACCCAGCCGCACCAATGGAGACTAGGCTCTAAGAAAAGCTGTCTCGGGTGTGGACCAATCAACTTCAAGGACAGTGCATATCATCATCATCAGAGTTTCTTTTTGTTTGCATTTTGACTGCTTGTGTTGTGGTCATTGCAAACATGATGCCTTGTATAAAGGTGTCAGTTTTTGTACCAGTTGAAAGGGTAAAAACCTATTACTATATTTTGCCACTGGTAAAGGAGATGGATCATAGTGTAAATGCTTACCCTGAGCTCTCAATACTCTGATAGTGCGCTGTCTTTGAGTTGTACACCTTTTGGCATCATCTGGTCCAACACCAATGGAGACTAGGCTCTAAGAAAAGCTGTCTCGGGTGTGGACCAATCAACTTCAAGGACAGTGCATATCATCATCATCAGAGTTTCTTTTTGTTTGCATTTTGACTGCTTGTGTTGTGGTTATTGCAAACATGACGCCTTGTATAAAGGTGTCAGTTTTGTACCAGTTTAAAGCGTTAAAACCCTACTACTATATTTTGCCACTGGAGATGTCTCTTAGTGTACACCGTCTCTGTCGCTTGCGAACCCACTGCACATATTTCTAGATTTGAAGCTTTCGTGACTGCAAGGAATCCTATTCTTAGGTTTTTTCGGTAAAGTCACCGTGTAGGTAAAACATCACAATTAATGAAAATAAAATAAAAACAAAAATCACGACGTTTCGGAGGCAACACAAGTCTCCGTCATCAGGTGGGACCGTCGAAAAAACCTAAGAATACCACTGCACATAGTGTAGTGAGCCTGGCGGTCACACGCACACACAAGTTGTTGCTCTGTTAAGGGCAAGTCAACCCCGCGTGTTGGACTTGAATGAATGCTTTGCCACCACCAAGTCTACGTTTGCAACTCGGTTGAACCTCCATTACCATATGGGACAGTGAGTGTGAGTGAGATCCCCTGTAATCCGTGCCCTACGACCTTGGATCGGCAGGATCTGCTTTTGAGGCCCAAATCCCATCAAGAGGATCAGTGAGCCCGATCTCATGCCGTACTCAGAGCGATGCTACGTGTCTCTCCATCATTAACCCTCTCGCCAGAGGCAAAGGTCCCCCGTGTAGCCTCTAGCAGGGGTGTAGGGGCAAGTGCTGTTAGTAGCGAGGAGCAGCTAGTATAGTAGTGTATGTTGTGTAGTAGTGTATAGTAGTATATAGTGTGCAGTAGTGTATAGTAATGTATAGTAGTGTATGTTGTGTAGTAGTGTATGGTATATAGTGTGCAGTAGTGTATAGTAGTGTAGTGTGTAGTAGTGTATAGTAGTGTAGTGTATAGTAGTGTCTAGTGTAGTGTATAGTAGTGTATGGTGTATAGTAGTGTAGTGTATGGTGTATAGTAGTGTATGGTGTATAGTAGTGTAGTGTATAGTAATATATAGTAATAGTGTAAAGCATGGTAGTAGTGTATAGTCTTTAGTAGTGTATAGTAGTGTATAGTGTGCAGTAGTGTATAGAAGGATCCTGTTGAGGAGCCTTTCAAAACCATCACCTTACCCTAGTCACAAAAAAGATCTCCAAAATCCTGGTAAAACACAAGATCCAGGTCCGATTCAACACCGTACATAAAATCCGTGATCTGGTCCCGTCTGTAAAATACGTGGTTCCAGACGTACAGTGCCTTGGCATCTACAAACTAAGTTGCCTCTGTGGTAGCAGTTACATTGGGGAAACCAAACGACACGTCTCGGACCGCATCCGTGAACATAAAGCAGACCTGAAACACGGTAGGACAAACACCTCGGCCGTGGCAGATCACTGTTACAATTCAGTGGGCTCACATGACATTGACTTCTCCAAGACAGAGGTTCTCTGCAAGCCATCTGGCTACCATGAGAGATTCGTTCATGAGGCGATCCACATATACAAACACAGAGACAATTTCAACCGAGAAGATGGATCCTGGCTTAGCAATCATTGGAAGGACGTAATAAACCATTTCGGATCTTAACTGATTGCGTTCGCGTTTACGGTGACTTTCAGACCGCGTTCCACTCACTGGCATTGTATTCTCCGCAGGGAATGGATTCTTTGCTCAGCTGCAAGTTTCCCCCCACGACTCACCCATTGACACGACGGTCAATGGTATAGTGTATAATAACAAATAGTATAACATTCATGTGCTTAATACAATGTAAAAAGTAATATATAGTATCGTAATTGTATAGTAAACAGATAGCAGTGTGATACACATTAGGGTGGGTAGAATAATACATAGTGTTATATTAAAATGGTTTATAGCAATACAGTATATAATTTAACGTTGGGTTTGTCTATGGCAGTATATAGTAGGGTGTAGACTCGTGTGATGTAAGAGAATTAAGTTTAGATGGAAGCATATTATATAATTTTTACGACGTAGAATTGTAATGTATTACTTACTGTTAGTAACTCAGCTTATTGTAGAGTATAGTGAGTATACTGATGATGCTATGTAGTTTATACTTTAGTTTTTTATGTAGTTCATACTTTAGTTTGCCACGTGGTTGTTTGGTAACTGCAGCTACATACTATTAACATTCCTTTGTTAATCCTACCCCCCTTCCCCCCTCCCTTTGATGCTGCTAATCCTGCATAATGCATGGGCATGATATTAATTTGAAACCCCCCCGCCGCCCACCTCCTACGCATTTTCCATATGCTAAATTCCTCTTGATATGCAAATTATTTTGTCAAGGCGCTCTTCTTTACACCTCCCCCCCCCTCCAACCCCGCTTTAAATATACGCTCCAAGCTTGGTGGTGTTTCATTCTTCACCTGAGGACGGCTGCTTGCGTTGTGGCCGAAACGTCGTGAGAATTTTTTTTATTATGTTTTATTTTTGTTATTTTATTACTTCCCTTCTACGTGACTTTACCGGAAGAACCAGGAAGATGGTATAGCCATGTTTGTGTTGTTGTAGTACGGAGTTAGACTGTTGGCCTTAATCTAAGTTGTCTTGTGGTTGTTGTTGTTGTTTGTTTGATTTTCATGGCTTTATTTTGGTGATTTTCGAAAAGTTTTTTGGTTTAGCCATTTAAAGCTTTCGTGACTGCAGGGATTCATCTTCAAGGTTCTTTCGGTAAAGTCGCGTAGAAGGGAAATAATAAAATAATAAAATAATAAAACATAATAAAATAATTCTCACGACGTTTCGGCCACAACGCAAGCATTTTGTCAAGGCGCTCTTCTTCCCACCTCCCCCCCCCCCCTCCAACCCAGCTTTAAATATACGCTCCAAGGTTGGTGGTGTTTCATTCTTCACCTGAGGACGGCTGCTTGCGTTGTGGCCGAAACGTCGTGAGAATTTTTTTTATTATGTTTTATTTTTATATTTTATTACTTCCCTTCTACGTGACGACTTTACCGAAAGAACCAAGAAGATGAATCCCTGCAGTCACGAAAGCTTTAAATCGAAATTTAACCACAAGACAACTTAGATTAAGGCCATCAGTCTAACTCTGTACTACAACCAACAAACTTTGCTAAACCAATAGACTTTTCGAAATCACCAAAATAAAGCCATAAAAGTCAAACAACAACAACAATAACCACAAGACATCTTAGATTAAGGCCATCAGTCTAACTCTGTACTACAACCAACAAACTTTGCTAAACCAATAGACTTTTCGAAATCACCAAAATAAAGCCGTGAAAGCAATGAAAACGGTGATCATCGGAACTGTGACGGTGTAACAGGCTAAAGTAGCCCCTGCCCCGTTTAAACCCGGGTATAGTTTGCCCGAAACGACCACAAATACCAGCTATTAAAGCAAATCCTGGAAGGAAAAATCGAAGGGAAAAAACGACCAGGACGGCCAAAAACGACATGGCTCAGTGACATCAAAACATGGCTACAATTAACAACAGCATCGCAAACTCTACACGCCGTGCTAGACCGGGACCAATATCATCGTGAAGTTGCACACGCCGTTAGGCAGCACTCAAGAAGAGAAGATAGTTTGGCCCAGGCCAGAGTTTACACGGGGGGATAAAGTGTCCTAGGCTCAACTATACTTTTGGCGTCATCTGGTCCAACACCAATGGAGACTAGGCTCTATAAGAAAAGCTGTCTCGGGGTGTGGACCCATCAACTTCAAGGACAGTGCATATCATTATCATTGTCGGAGTTGTTTCTTTTGGTTTGCATTTTGAATGCTTGTGTTGCGGTTATTGCAAACATGATGCCTTGTATAAAGGTGTCAGTTTTTGTACCAGTTGAAAGGGTAAAAACCTATTACTATATTTTGCCACTGGTAAAGGAGACGTCTCATAGTATATCCGGGGGTTTAAACTAGACTGGGCAAGACCATACCCACTCCAGGCTAGAAGATGCCCCATGTGAAAGTTCAAACGAACTTCAATCGATATCTAAAAAGGTGTTTACATTGAAGTAAGAATCTCAATTTGATCAATTGAAGCATTTTTAGGGTTCGGGTTAGGGTGAGGGTTAGGGATAGGGTTATGGATAGGGTTATGGATAGGGTTAGGGTGAGGGTTAAGGTTAGGGTTATGGATAGGGTTATGGATAGGGTTAGGGATAGGTTTAGAGATAGGGTTAGGGTTAAGGTTAGGGTTATGGATATGGTTAGGGATAGGGTAAGAGATAGGGTTAAGGTTAGGGTTATGGATAGGGTTAAGGTTAGGGTTAAGGTTAGTGTTAAGGTTAGGGATAGGGTTATGGATAGGGTTAGGGTTAAGGTTAGTGTTAAGGTTAGGGATAGGGTTAGAGATAGGGTTAGGGATAGGGTTAGAGATAGGGTTAGGGTTAAGGTTAGGGTTAGGGATAGGGTTAGGGTTAAGGTTATGGATAGGGTTAGGGATAGGGTTAGGGTTAGGGATAGGGTTAGGGATAGGGTTATGGATAGGGTTAGGGATAGGGTTAGGGTTATGGGTAGGGTTAGAGATAGGGTTATGGATAGGGTTAGGGATAGGGTTAGGGTTAAGGTTAGGGTTAGGGATAGGGTTAGGGTTAGGGATAGGGTTAGAGATAGGGTTAGGGATAGGGTTAGGGATAGGGTTATGGATAGGGTTAGGGTTAGAGATAGGGTTAGGGTTATGGATAGGGTTAGGGATAGGGTTAGGGTTAGGGATAGGGTTAGGGTTATGGATAGGGTTAGGGTTAGGGTTAGAGATAGGGTTAGGGTTATGGATAGGGTTAGGGATAGGGTTAGGGATAGGGTTAGAGATAGGGTTAGGGATAGGGTTAGGGATAGGGTTATGGATAGGGTTAGGGTTAGAGATAGGGTTAGGGTTAGGGATAGGGATAGGGTTAGGGATAGGGTTAGGGTTATGGATAGGGTTAGGGTTAGGGTTAGAGATAGGGTTAGGGTTATGGATAGGGTTAGGGATAGGGTTAGGGTTAGGGATAGGGTTAGAGATAGGGTTAGGGATAGGGTTAGGGATAGGGTTATGGATAGGGTTAGGGTTAGGGTTAGAGATAGGGTTAGGGTTAGGGTTAGGGTTAGAGATAGGGTTAGGGTTATGGATAGGGTTAGGGATAGGGTTAGGGTTAGGGATAGGGTTAGAGATAGGGTTAGGGTTATGGATAGGGTTAGGGATAGGGTTAGGGTTATGGATAGGGTTAGGGTTAGAGATAGGGTTAGGGTTATGGATAGGGTTAGGGATAGGGTTAGGGTTAAGGTTAGGGTTATGGATAAGGTTAGGGTTAGGGTTAGAGATAGGGTTAGGGTTATGGATAGGGTTAGGGATAGGGTTAGGGTTAAGGTTAGGGATAGGGTTAGGGTTATGGATAGGGTTAGAGATAGGGTTAGGGATAGGGTTATGGATAGGGTTAGGGTTAGGGTTAGAGATAGGGTTAGGGTTATGGATAGGGTTAGGGATAGGGTTAGGGTTAGGGATTGGGTTAGGGTTAGAGATAGGGTTAGGGTTAGGGTTAGGGATAGGGTTATGGATAGGGTTAGGGTTAGGGATTGGGTTAGGGTTAGGGTTAGGGTTAGGGATAGGGTTAGGGTTATGGATAGGGTTAGGGTTAGAGATAGGGTTAGGGTTATGGATAGGGTTAGGGATAGGGTTAGGGTTATGGATAGGGTTAGGGATAGGGTTATGGATAGGGTTAGAGATAGGGTTAGGGTTATGGATAGGGTTAGGGATAGGGTTAGGGATAGGTTTAGAGATAGGGTTAGGGTTAAGGTTAAGGTTAGGGTTAGGGATAGGGTTAGGGTTAAGGTTAGGGATAGGGTTAGAGATAGGGTTAGGGATAGGGTTAGGGTTAGGGATAGGGTTATGGATAGGGTTAGGGATAGGGTTAGGGATAGGGTTATGGATAGGGTTAGGGTTAGAGATAGGGTTAGGGTTATGGATAGGGTTAGAGATAGGGTTAGGGTTATGGATAGGGTTAGGGATAGGGTTAGGGTTATGGATAGGGTTAGTGTTAGGGTTAGAGATAGGGTTAGGGTTATGGATAGGGTTAGGGATAGGGTTAGGGTTAGAGATAGGGATAGGGTTATGGATAGGGATAGGGTTATGGATAGGGTTAGAGATAGGGTTAGGGTTATGGATAGGGTTAGGGATAGGGTTAGGGATAGGTTTAGAGATAGGGTTAGGGTTAAGGTTATGAATAGGGTTAAGGTTAGTGTTAAGGTTAGGGTTAGGGATAGGGTTAGGGATAGGGTTATGGATAGGGTTAAGGTTAGGGTTAGGGATAGGGGGTTAGGGTTATGGATAGGGTTAAGCTAAGGGTTATGGATAGGGTTAGGGTTAGGGTTAGGGATAGGGTTAGGGTTATGGATAGGGTTAAGCTAAGGGTTAAGGTTAGTGTTAGGGATAGGGTTAGGGATAGGGGGTTAGGGTTATGGATAGGGTTAAGCTAAGGGTTATGGATAGGGTTAGGGATAGGGTTATGGTTATTATTATTATTAAAGTTTTTCTAGGTTGAAGCAATCAAAGTCTACGTGTTTACAGTTTTAAATAAAATGTTGGAAAAATTTCGTAATTCGTGTGTATACCGCTCAACACTTACTATCATGGGGGTATCATTTTGCCTAGAGGGGTATAATCGAGCCTAGGCCGTATTAACACCGGGTATAATACGGACTGTGGGTATACCAATTTGCAATTTTGTAATCATATATTGCATATTATAGCTATTGTATATTTTATATTTTATTTTATTCAATTGTTACATAGTAGTAGCTAAACTTTGTACCCTTAGTATAGTTAGACTTGCACACCACTTATTTAAGTCTTCTTGGTTCTTTCGGTAAAGTCACGTAGAAGGGAAATAATAAAATAAACAAAATAAAACATCATAAAATACAATTCTCACGACGTTTCGGCCACGACGCAAGCAGCCGTCCTCAGGTGAAGAACAGCGTCTGTCGGAAAGACAGCGTCTGAATGAAACACCACCAGGCTTGGCAGCGTATATTTAAGCTGCTGGGTTGGAGAGGGGAAGGGCGCCTTGACAAAAGAATTTGCATATCAAGAGGAATTTAGCATATTTATGAGAAATGCAGATATGGGATTAGTACTACTTGTGGAATGCGTAGGAGGTGGGCGGGGGGGGGGGTTTCAAAGTCATATCATGCCCGTGCGTTATGCAGGATTAGCAGCATCAAAGGGAGGGAGTAGGGTTAGCAGTAATAAAGGGAAGGAATGATCATTGGTGTTTTACCCTTCTATCTGACACCTTTTTTACAAGGAGTCATGTTTACATAGACCACAATACCTGCAGTCGTAATGCAAACAAAACACACAACTCTGATAATGTATGTGCACTGTCCTTGAAGTTGATTGCTAATCCTGCATTATGCAGGATTAGCAGCATCAAAGGGAGGGAGTAGGGTTAGCATTAGTAATTAAGATTTAAGATTCCTACACGTTGAATGTATATGCGCCTTCCTTTCCAAAGTCAATTCCTCGTCTGTGCGAACTTTCATTGCGAATAAAACCATGATCCTGATTCTGATACTACAGCCTGTCACAGCGGGAACTGGGACGTTCACACACACACACCACTTATCAGTTACTCGTTTGAGGCTGAGTCGACCTAGGGGAGGCCCAGGACCGGTTGAAATAATCGTCACCGGTGGTGGCCGTGAGCGGGTTCGCTATCGTGGCGCGCTATGCACTGCGCATGCGCGGGTCACGTGACAGATGTGACGTCACAGCTCACTTGCCGTGCAAAAAAATATGCGCATTATTGCGCCCCACCCTCCCCTCCCCCGCCAAAAAAAATACTAAAGTGTTTTTTTATAATTTGTGCATGGTGTACACTCTGGAAAGTAGCCACATGGCAAATTTCAAGTTTGTTGCATGTCGGGAAGGACGCCAAACATTTTGAACAGACGCACATAATCAGGAATTTCCATTTTTTTCTATATATATGGCAGAGGTCGCAAACGGGTTTTGATTCCTTACCCGTACCCGGCCGCACCAGGGTCGCAAACGGGTACTCGTACCCGGCCGTACCCGTACGCTACCCGTACCCGGCCGGGTATCGGGTAGGGTACGGGTATCGGGTACCCGATTGCGACCTCTGGGATGAAGCCACGTTGCAGGCGCGGGTGGGTTGATTCTAGGAACTTGAATTGTGAGAAGAGACAAGACGTTGGGAAATGAGTGACACACGGCGACTCACCAGTGACTCACGGCCTACCCGGCTACCCGTACCCGGCCGCACCAGGTTCGCAAACTCTCCCACTCACTCACCCACCCACTCACCCACCCACTCACCCACTCACTCACTCACTCACCCACTCACCCGCTCACTCACTCACCCACTCACCCACTCATTCACTCAACCGCTCACTCACTCACCCACTCACGAACTCACTCACTCACTCACCCACTCACGAACTCACTCACTCACCCACTCACCCACCCACGCACCCACTTACTCACCCACCAACCAGAGGTCGCAAACGGGTTTTGATTCCTTACCCGTACCCGGCCGCACCAGGGTCGCAAACGGGTACCTGTACCCGGCCGGGTATCGGGTAGGGTACGGGTATCGGGTACCCGATTGCGACCTCTGGGATGAAGCCACGTTGCAGGCGCGGGTGGGTTGATTCTAGGAACTTGAATTGAGAGAAGAGACAAGACGTTGGGAAATGAGTGACACACGGTGACTCACCAGGGACTCACGGTCTACCCGTACCCGTACCCGGCCGCACCAGGGTCGCAAACGGCTACCCGGGTACGGGTAGCCGGCCGGGTACGGGTAGCCGGGTATCGGGTAGGGTACGGGTATCAGGTACCCGGTTGCGACCTCTGATATATGGAGATAACCCTGTGAGCCATGTGGCTTTTGACTCGGGTGCAACCGCAACAAAACAAAAACACGAACCAAGGAAACATCTTAAAGTGACGACGCGCAAACAGAAACATCCAGGGGAAAAATCAGCAAAGTCTTTCGGAAATAAAAGCACCGCATTTCAACGCTGCGTGCAAAAATCCCAGTGGGATGCAAGTCAAACAATAACAACAACCATAAGACATTTCGATTTAAAGCTTTCGTAACTGCAGGGATTCATCTTCTTGGTTATTTCGGTGAAGTCGTGATAATTATTTTATTATGTTTTATTTTATTATTTCCATTCTACGTGACTTTACCGAAAGAACCAAGAAGATGAACCATAAGACACTTTGAGAGCTCCTTTACCAGTGATAAAAGATAGTAGTAGGTTTGTATCCAAAGACACAGAGACACACACAAAGACACACACGAAGACACAGAGACACAGAGACAGAGAGACAGCGAGGGAGAAACAGAGACATACAGAGACACACAGAGACACACAGAGAAACACAGAAAGACACACACAGACACACAAAGACACACACAGAGACACACACACACAGAGACACACACACAGATACACACACAGACACACACAGACACACAAAGACACACAGAGACACACAGGGACACACACAGAGACACACACAAAGACACACACAGACACAAAGAGACACAGGGAGACACACACAGAGACACACAGAGACACACACACAAACACACACATAGAGACACACACAGAGACACACACAGAGACACACACAGAGAGACACACAAAGACACACACACAGACAGAGACACACACAAAGACACACAGAGACACACACAGACACACAGAGAGAGACACAGAGACACACAGACACACACACACAAAGACACACACAAAGACACACAGAGACACACACAGACACACACACACAGACACACACACAGAGACACACACACAAATATAAACACACAGAGACACAGAGACACACAGAGACACAAAGAGACACAGAGAGACACACACACAGACACACAGAGACACACACACAAACACACACATAGAGACAAACACAGAGACACACACAGAGAGACACACAAAGACACACACACAGACACAGAGACACAGAGACACACAAATACACACAGAGACACACAGACACACACAGAGAGACACACAGAGACACACACAGACACACACACAAAGACACACACAGACACACACAGAGACGCACAGACACACACACACACAGAGACACACAAAGAGACACAGACACACAGAGACACACACAGAGACACACACAAAGACACACACAAAGACACAGAGACACACAAAGACACACAGAGACACACACAGAGAGACACACAGAGACACAGAGACACACACAGACACACACACACAAAGACACACGCAAAGACACACAGAGACACACACAGACACACACACAGAGACACACAGAGACACACACACAGACACACACAGACACAGAGACACACACAGAGACACACACAGAGACACACACAAAGACACACACAGAGACACAGAGACACACACACAGAGACACACACAGAGACACACACACAAATAGAAACACACACAGAGACACACAAAAACACACACAGAGACACACAAACAGAGACACACACAGAGACACACACACACAGACACACACACAGAGACACACAGAGACACACACAGATACACACACAGACACACCAAGAGAGACACACAGACACACACACACAGAGACACACAAAGAGACACAGAGAGACACACACAGAGACACACAGAGACACACACAAACACACACATAGAGACACACACAGAGACACAGAGACACACACAGAGAGACACACAAAGACACACACACAGACACAGAGACACAGAGACACACACAAAGACACACAGAGACACACACAGACACACACAGACACACACAGAGAGACACACAGAGACACAGAGACACACACAGACACACACACAAAGACACACACAAAGACACACAGAGACACACAGACACACACACAGAGACACACACACAGAGACACACACACAAATAGAAACACACACAGAGACACACAGACACACACAGAGACACACACACAAACACACACATAGAGACACACACAGAGACACACACAAAGACACACACAAAGACACAGAGACACACACAGACACAGAGACACACACAAAGACACACAGAGACACACAGACACACACAGAGACACAGAGACACACACAGACACACACACACAAAGACACGCAAAGACACAGAGACACACACAGACACACACACAGAGACACACAGAGACACACACACAGACACACAGAGACACACACAGAGACACACACAAAGACACACACAGAGACACACACACAGAGACACACACAGAGACACACAAACAGAGACACACACAGAGACACACACACAAATAGAAACACACACAGAGACACACAAAAACACACAGAGACACACAAACAGAGACACACACAAATACACACACAGAGACACACAGAGACACACACAGAGACACACAGACACACACAAAGAGACACACAGACACACACAGAGACACAGACACACACACAGAGACACACACAGAGACACACAGATACACACAGACACACCAAGAGAGACACACAGAGACACACACACAAATAGAAACACACACAGAGACACACAAAAACACACAGAGACACACACACACAGACACACACAGACACACAGAGACACACAAACAGAGACACACACAGAGACACACACAAAGACACACACAGAGACACACAGAGACACACACAGAGACACACACAGAGACACACACAAAGACACACACAAAGACACACAGAGACACACGAAGACACAAAGACACAGAGACACACACACAGACACACACACATAAAGACACACAAAAACACACACACAGAGACACACACAGACACACAGAGACACGCACACAGACACACACAGACACACACACACAGACACACACAGAGACACACACAAAGACATACACAGAGACACACACAGAGACACACACACACAGACACACAGACACACAGAGAAACACACACACAGACACACACAGAGACACACACAGACACACACACAGAGACACAGAGAGACACACACAGACACACACAGACACACAGAGACACACACACAAAGACACACACACAGAGACACACAGACACACACACACAGACACACACACAGACACACACAAAGACACACAGAGACACACACGAAGACACAAAAATACAGAGACACACACACAGACACGCACACAGACACACACAAAGACACAGAGACACACACACAGAGACACACACACAAAGACACACACAGACACACAAAGACACACATAGAGACACACACAGAGACACACAGAGACACACACACAGACACACACAAAGACACACACACAGAGACACACACACAGAGACACAGACACTCACACAGAGACACACACACAGACACTCACACAGACACACACAAATACACTCACACAGACACACACAAAGACACACACACAGAGACACACACAGAGACACACACAGAGACACACACACAGAGACACACACACAGACACACACAGAGACACACACACAGAGACACACACACAGAGACACACACACATAGACACACACACAGACACACACACAGACACACACACAGAGACACACACAGAGACACACACACAGAGACACACACAGAGACACACACACAGAGACACACACACAGAGACACACACACAGAGACACACACACAGACACACACAAAGACACACACACAGAGACACACACACACAGACACACACACAGAGACACACACACAGAGACACACACACAGACACACACACAGACACACACACAGAGACACACACAGAGACACACACACAGAGACACACACACAGAGACACACACAGAGACACACACACAGACACTCACACAGACACACACAAAGACACACACACAGAGACAGATTGACGGCTTTGTCCTTAGCCATGACGTCATCGCTGTCAGCTGTGGGGGGGGGGGGCGATCGGTGGCCCCCTCCCCGTGGGACTTAACACGCAGACAAAGACAAAGCTGCCCCGGGTAGCCTCTAGTAGGATGTAGGGGCAAGTGCTGTTAGTCGCGAGTAGTAGCACCTACACACACACAGACACAGACAAAGTTCCCCCGTGTAGCCTCTAGTAGGCTGTAGGGGCAAGTGCTGTTAGTCGCGAGTAGTAGCACCTACACACACACAGACACAGACAAAGTTCCCCCGTGTAGCCTCTAGTAGGCTGTAGGGGCAAGTGCTGTTAGTCGCGAGTAGTAGCACCTACACACACACACAGACACAGACAAAGTTCCCCCGTGTAGCCTCTAGCAGGATGTAGGGGCAAGTGCTGTTAGTCGCGAGTAGTAGCACCTACACACAGACACAGACAAAGTTCCCCCGTGTAGCCTCTAGTAGGATGTAGGGGCAAGTGCTGTTAGTCGCGAGTAGTAGCACCTACACACACACACAGACACAGACAAAGTTCCCCCGTGTAGCCTCTAGCAGGATGTAGGGGCAAGTGCTGTTAGTCGCGAGTAGTAGCACCTACACACAGACACAGACAAAGTTCCCCCGTGTAGCCTCTAGCAGGATGTAGGGGCAAGTGCTGTTAGTCGCGAGTAGTAGCACCTACACACACACACAGACACAGACAAAGTTCCCCCGTGTAGCCTCTAGTAGGATGTAGGGGCAAGTGCTGTTAGTCGCGAGTAGTAGCACCTACACACACACACAGACACAGACAAAGTTCCCCCGTGTAGCCTCTAGTAGGATGTAGGGGCAAGTGCTGTTAGTCGCGAGTAGTAGCACCTACACACACACACAGACACAGACAAAGTTCCCCCGTGTAGCCTCTAGTAGGATGTAGGGGCAAGTGCTGTTAGTCGCGAGTAGTAGCACCTACACACACACAGACACAGACAAAGCTCCCCCGTGTAGCCTCTAGCAGGATGTAGGGGCAAGTGCTGTTAGTCGCGAGTAGTAGCACCTACACACACACACAGACACAGACAAAGTTCCCCCGTGTAGCCTCTAGCAGGATG
The DNA here is from genome assembly GCF_964198595.1 of Lampetra fluviatilis. Classification (NCBI taxonomy): domain Eukaryota; kingdom Metazoa; phylum Chordata; class Hyperoartia; order Petromyzontiformes; family Petromyzontidae; genus Lampetra; species Lampetra fluviatilis. The sequence continues at coordinate 11,860 of NW_027620569.1, read as the reverse complement.
TAGGGGCAAGTGCTGTTAGTCGCGAGTAGCAGCACCTACACACACACAGACAAAGGTCCCCCGTGTAGCCTCTAGCAGGGCTGTAGGGGCAAGTGCTGTTAGCGAGCACCTATGAAGGCTACCGGCACTGTGGCACACGAGGGGGTGGGGTGGCCAGCACCACGCCCGGCCGCCTTTGTCTCCCCAGTGGCGATGTTTACTACACTGCTATACCAGGTACTCATTTGAGGCTGAGTCGACCTAGGGGAGGCCCGGGACCGGTTCAGATAATCGTCACTGGTGTTGGTCGTGAGCGGGAATCGAACTCGGGTCGCCGGGTTCATAGCGCAGCGTAGCGCTAACCGCTGCACCACCACTCCCCACACACACACAGACACACACACACAGACACACACACTCACTCATTCACACACACTCATTCATTCACACACACTCATACCCACACACTCATCACACACTCAAACACGTACACACAAAGACACACACACAGACACACACACAGACACATTCATACAAACGTACACACACACACTCATTCATACACACAAAGACACACACAAAGACACACACACAGACACACACACACACACTCATACACACACACACACATACCCACAAACTCATACCCACACACTCATCACACACTCAAACACGTACACACAAAGACACACACACAGACACACATTCATACAAACGTACACACACACACTCATTCATACATACAAAGACACACACACAGACACACATTCATACAAACGTACACACACACTCATTCATACACACAAAGACACACACACAGACACACACACAGACACACACACTCATCACACATTCAAACACGTACACACAAAGACACAGACACATACTCATACAAACGTACACACACACACACACACTCATTCTTACACACAAAGACACACACACACCCATACACACACACTCATACCCACACACTCATCACACACTCAAACACGTACACACAAAGACACACACACAGACACATACTTATACAAACGTACACACACACACACTCATTCTTACACACAAAGACACACACACACAGACACACACACAAACACTCATACACACACCCATACACACACACTCATCACACATTCAAACACGTACACACAAAGACACACACACAGATACACAGACAAACATTCATACAAACGTACACACACACGCATTCAAACACACAAAGACACACACACTCATACACATACACACTCATACACACACTCATCACACATTCAAACACGTACACACAAAGACACACACACAGACACATATTCATACAAAGTACACACACACTCATACACACACACTCATCACACATTCAAACACGTACACACAAAGACACACACACAGACACACAGACACACACTCATACAAACGTACACACACACACGCTCATTCATACACACAAATACACACACACACACACAGACACACACACACACTCATACACACACACACATACACACAAACTCATACACACATACACACAGACACACACACTCATCACACATTCAAACACGTACACACAAGGACACACACACACAGACACACATTCATACAAACGTACACACACACTCATTCATACACACAAAGACACACACACACACTCATACACACACCCACACACACACTCATACACACACACTCATCGCACATTCAAACACGTACACACAAAGACACACACACAGACACACAGACACACATTCATACAAACACACACACACTCATTCATACACACAAAGACACACACACACAGACACACACTCATACACACACCCATACACACACAGACACACACACTCATCACACACTCAAATACGTACACACACACACATTCATACAAACGTACACACACACTCATTCATCCACACAAAGACACACACACACCCATACACACACACTCATACCCACACACTCATCACACACTCAAACACGTACACACAAAGACACACACACAGACACATACTTATACAAACGTACACACACACACACTCATTCTTACACACAAAGACACACACACACAGACACACACACAAACACTCATACACACACCCATACACACACACTCATCACACATTCAAACACGTACACACAAAGACACACACACAGATACACAGACAAACATTCATACAAACGTACACACACACGCATTCAAACACACAAAGACACACACACTCATACACATACACACTCATACACACACTCATCACACATTCAAACACGTACACACAAAGACACACACACAGACACATATTCATACAAAGTACACACACACTCATACACACACACTCATCACACATTCAAACACGTACACACAAAGACACACACACAGACACACAGACACACACTCATACAAACGTACACACACACACGCTCATTCATACACACAAATACACACACACACACACAGACACACACACACACTCATACACACACACACATACACACAAACTCATACACACATACACACAGACACACACACTCATCACACATTCAAACACGTACACACAAGGACACACACACACAGACACACATTCATACAAACGTACACACACACTCATTCATACACACAAAGACACACACACACACTCATACACACACCCACACACACACTCATACACACACACTCATCGCACATTCAAACACGTACACACAAAGACACACACACAGACACACAGACACACATTCATACAAACACACACACACTCATTCATACACACAAAGACACACACACACAGACACACACTCATACACACACCCATACACACACAGACACACACACTCATCACACACTCAAATACGTACACACAAAGACACACACACACATTCATACAAACGTACACACACACTCATTCATCCACACAAAGACACACACACACCCATACACACACACTCATACCCACACACTCATCACACACTCAAACACGTACACACAAAGACACACACACAGACACATACTTATACAAACGTACACACACACATACTCATTCTTACACACAAAGACACACACACACAGACACACACACACACACTCATACACACACCCATAGACACACACACTCATCACACATTCAAACACGTACACACAAAGACACACACACACAGACACACACTAATACAAACGTACACACACACACACACTCATTCATACACACAAAGACACACAGACACACACACTCATACACACACCCATACACACACAGACACACACACTCACTCATTCACACACACACTCATTCATACAAAACACTCATACACACACACACTCATACACACACTCAAACACGTACACACAAAAACACACAGACACACACGCGTACAAACGTACAAACACACTCATTCATACACACAAAGGCACACACACACTCACACACTCACTCAATGTCACACACACACACACTCACACACGCGCACTCTGACACACACGCACACACACACTCTCACACACTCACTCACACACTCTCACACACACACACGAACACTCAAACATATCCACACACTCACACACACTCATAAACACTTTCTCACACACAACAACAACAACAACAACCGCCATTCGCCACAAAGTGGCGGTGACGTCACCACGTGGCTTGTGCCAGGCCATGTGCACTTTGAGGCCATGTGAAGTGTCGAACGCCCGCCGGCAGGAGGTCTGACTGAGATGACCGAGATGACTGGCCGATGCACCACCTGTGCCCCCTACTGTGCCAACTTGCTGCGCTTTAGCCACCCGGCGCTCCGCTCGTTGTTGTGAGCGTCGCTCCTCCGCCCTCCGTTGTTGTTGGAGGGCGACTGCCTCCAACTGCCCAGTAGCGTCCTTCACGAGCATCCTCCTCCACTGAGGCCGATCTTGACACCGCTGGTACCAGTCATCGGCAAGTCCACTCAGCTCCACGTCCTCCTGTACCACATCACTCCATCTCTTCTCTAGCCCGTGCCGCGCCCGTTTGGCCCCCTCGATCCGGCCGAACAAAAGCTGTTTAGGCATGCGGTGGCTGGGCATGCGGGCTACATGACCCAGCCAACGCAGCCTTGTCTGCCGGGGGAGCTCACCGATGGGACTTTGCCCAGATCGTTCAAGGACCTGTGAGCTCCTCACACAATCCAGCCTGGTTAAACCCAGGATGGATCGAAGGCAGGCCAGCCTAAATGTTTCCAATCGGCGAAGATGCTCCATTAGGGGGGTCCACGTTTAGCAAGCGTAGAGGATGGGGGGAATGACCGTGGCCGAGAAGACCTGAAGCTTCGTGCGGAGCGACAGACCAGGCAGCTTCCACACAGCGTTACGCAACCGATGAAAAGATATTGCCGCTCGACTGATTCGGAGTGAGTCCTCTGCTGTTAAACCGGAGCCGGTCATGAGCACACTGCCCAGGTATGGGAAACTCTCCACTCTCTCCACAACTGCCCCATCACCGATTGGGAGTTGTGGGGGTGGAGTGTCCGATGGTACAAAATACCCAGGCAGATGCTTCGTTTTGGTGGGGTTGATGGTAAGGCCCCACCTCTTAGTGGCACGCTCCAGTCTCAGCAGCAGCGCCTCCAACTCCTCCTCTGAGTGAGCTGCAATTACCAGATCATCGGCATACATTACGTGGGTGACCAATAGGGAGCCATCCCTTGATCGCACCCGGGCATCGATCAGCCTCCCATTATATCGGTACCAAATGGAAATTCCCCCGGTATAGCTATTGAAGGCTTCACGAACTACGTGGTCAAAATAGATGTTAAATAATGTTGGAGCCAGATGACATCCCTGTCGCACCCCAAGGTGTAGAGGGAATGGCTCTGACTCCCGGCCACGTAGTTTTACCCGGGCCCGCTCACCATCATGAAGGTCCTTAATGATCGTGAGCAGAGGGTCAGGGACTCTGGGGAGGTCTGGACCGCGTACCCAAAGCAGCCATTGCAGCTGCATGAGTCACAGTCCTAAATCTCGCCCATTTACCCTCGACATCAGGAGGAGTGGGGGAATATGCCAACCGTAGCCGCAAGCGATGATGAAATTCTCGCTTGCAACTTTCATCAGCTAGCTGAGACCAGGCCACCTTAGGTTGGAATGGGGTCCTGGGTGTACACCCACCACCAGAGTGGAAGAATGGCAGGCGCATCTTACAGATGACTAGTCGATGGTCAGAGGGCAGATCAGCTCCACGGTAGGTCCTGGTGTCAAGGACATGGGCTCGCATCCGCTGGTCCGTCACTATGTAGTCCAGCAGATGTTCTTGCTTGGACCCGGCATGCATCTATGTTGTGTGGATGCGCTGATGCTGAAACAGCGTGTTGGTAATTACAAGCCCATGGGCTGCACACAAACCTAGCAGCCTCTTACCGTTGTTATTGAGCTGATCTGGCCCATGCTTTCCAATCACTCCAGACCAGGTGCCAGCATCATGACCAACTCGGGCATTGAAGTCACCCAACAAGATGACTCTATCCCGAGGGGTCACTTTAGCCAGCACCTGTGACAGGAGGTCATAGAAGGCATCTGATTCGTCGGCCTTGCCTGCGTCCCTCCACGGACGTTCGTCTTCGGTGGGGGCATAAGTAACCACGACCACCACTCCTCGCCTTCGGTTGATGGGAAGGCGAGCCCAAAGTAGCCTGGGTCTTACAGCTTCCCACACCTCACCGCCACACTCCCACGCCCCCTTCATGCTTTTGTTCAGAAGAAGAGCCACTCCCTGTTGTTTGGCAGTCTCCTGCCCCGAGTGGAGGACTGTCCACCCCTCATGGTGGCAGGAGCCAGAGCCGGTCCAACGGACCTCCTGAATGCCACAGAGATCCAGGCGGTACCAGTCCAGCTCCCGACAGAGGAGTGGCAGCCTCTCCTCCACAGCGAGCGTTCGAACATTCCACGTGGCCACACGAAGTGGCTTTTCGTTGTTTCTGGAGGAGCCCCGAGGGTTAATATTCAGTCTCCTGGCTCCGCCAAATGGGTTTTGGCCAGGAGACGTCATAGACGCCTGTCCCCCCGGGGCCTCCGTCACAAGCTTCTTAGTTAGATATTTCAGTCGTGGTTTAGTGGTAATGTATTGAAGGTGGAGGGGTTACCAGCCCCTCGCACCCGTCCAGAGCCCCCATTTAGCCACTGTGGTGGTCACAGATGCCATGAGGGGAAAGGCCAATGGGCATTGACCCTCCCCCCACAGCACTGTCCATGGCAGCGTTGCCCGTCCGGCACCACGAGGAGGTAGGGGGTTGTTTTGCCGGACACACACTCACACACACTCACACGTACAATTAAACATACTCATACACACACACACCCACACTCATATACACTCACAAGCACTCAAACACACACACTCACACGCTCAGATACACACTCACACACACGTACACTCAGAAACACACTCGCAGACACACTCACACATACTCACACACACTCACACGTATACTCAAACATACACACACACACACGTACACCCACACACTCACACACACTCACACCCACACACACCCACAATCAAACACCCACTCACTCACTCACACCCACACACACCCACAATCAAACACACACACACTCACACGTACAATCAAACACACACTCACACACACCCACACACACCCACAATCAAACACAAACACACTCACTCACTCACACACACCCACACACACCCACAAGCAAACACACACACTCACTCACTCACACACACACCCACACACACACACACCCACAATCAAACACACACACACATACAAACACACACACACTCACACACACAATCAATCACACACTCACTCACACCCACACACACCCACAATCAAACACACACTCATTCACACACACTCACACCCACACACACTCACAATCAAACACACACACACCTACACGTACAATAAAACACACACGAACTAACACGTACAATCAAACTCACACACACACTCACACGTACAAACACACACTCACACCCACACACGCACACGTACAAACACACACTCACACCCACACACACCCACAATCAAACACACTCACTCACTCACACACACTCACACGTACAATCAAACACACACACACTCACACGTATAAACACACACTCACCCACACACTCACACGTACAATCAAACTCACACACACACTCACACGTATAAACACACACTCACTCACACACTCACACGTACAATCAAACTCACACACACACTCACACGTATAAACACACACTCACTCACACACTCACACGTACAAACACACACTCACACCCACACACACCCACACTCAAACACACACTCGCACACACCCACACACACCCACAATCAAACACACACTCATACACACTCACACGTACAATCAAACTCACACACACACTCACACGTACAAACACACACTCACACCCACACACGCACACGTACAAACACACACTCACACCCACACACGCACACAATCAAACACACTCACTCACTCACACACGTACAATCAAACACACTCACACACACCCAGGCGCGCACACAGCAAGCGCGTGTCTGTGCCTATATTTACATTGAGCCCTGAATGCGCGTGGCGAAACACACGCACCCACACACACCGACACACACACACTGACACACACACGCAAAGACAAAGGCCCCCCGTATAGCCTCGCGCAGGCTGTAGGGGCAAGTGCTGTTTGCGAGTAGCAGCACCTATGGAGGCTACCGGCACTGTGGCTACACACAGAGGGGGTGGGTGGCCAGCACGACGCCCGGCCGCCTTTGTCTCCCCAGTGACGATCTTTACACACCGCTACACCAGGTACTCATTTGAGGCTGAGCCGACCTAGTGGAGGCCCAGGACCGGTTCAGATAATCGTCACTGGTGGTGTTGGCCGTGGCCGGGAATCGAACTTGGGTCGCCGGGTTCGTAACGCAGCGGAGCGCTAACCACTGCACCACCGCTCCCCACACAACAACAACAACAACAACCGCCATTCACCACTAAGTGGTGGTGATGTCACCACGACGCTTGTGCCAGGCTAGGTGCACGTTGAGGCTACCACGTGAAGTGTCGAACGCCCGTTAGCAGCCTTGCCTGCCGAAGGAGCTCACCGATGGGACTTTGCTTAGAACTTTCGCGGATTTGTGAGCTCCTCACACAATCCAGCCTGCAGGTTAAACCCAGCTTGGATCGTAAGCAGACCAGCCTAAATGTTTCTAACCATTAGGGGGGGGGTCCACATTTCGCAAGCGTAGAGAAGGGAGGGAATGACCGTGGCCGAGAAGACCTGAAGCTTCGTGCGGAGCGACAGACCAGGTAGCTTCCACACAGCAGCGTTACGCAACCGATGAAAAGATATTGCCGCTCGACTGATTCGGAGTGAGACCTCTGCTGTTAAACCGGAGCCGGTCATGAGCACACTGCCCAGGTATGGGAAACTCTCCACTCTCTCCACAACTGCCCCATCACCGATTGGGAGTTGTGGGGGTGGAGTGCCCGATGGTACAAAATACCCAGGCAGGTGCTTAGTTTTGGTGGGGCTGATGGTAAGGCCCCACCTCTTAGTAGCACGCTCCAGTCTCAGCGGCAGCATCTCCAAATCCTCTTCTGAATGAGCAGCTATTACCAAATTATCGGCATACGTAACGTGGTTGACCAATAGGGAGCCATCCATCGACTGCACCCAGGCATCGATCAGCCTCCCATTATATCTGTACCAAATGGAAAATCCCCCGGTACAGCTATTGAAGGCTTCACGAACTACGTGGTCAAAATAGATGTTAAATAATGTGGGAGCCAGAGGACATCCCTGTCGCACCCCAAGGTGTACAGGGAATGGCTCTGACTCCCGGCCACGTAGTTTGACCCGGGCCCGCTCACCATCATGAATGTCCTTAATGATCGCGAGCAGAGGGTCAGGGACTCCGAAAGCACGAAGAACAACCCAGAGCCCAGGCCTACTGATGGTATCATTGGCCTTGACCAGGTCAATCAAGCAGAGATGCAGGTCTTGTTGGAATTCCCTACACCGCTGCTTTAGCAGACGGTCAGAAAATATGGCATCCGTGCAGGACCGCCCTTTCCTGAAATCGCATTGGGGCTCCGCAAGCCTCTCCTCTGCATGCCTGGCAAGGCGATGCTGAATAATCCTTGCCGGGATTACTCAATAATCCTGGCAAGGAATGCTCAATAATCCTTGGCAGGATTATTGAACATTTCATGAATTACCCATCGCGAGAAGCCGTATTAGCCAGAAGCTGGAACAGGTCATAGGAGGCAACTAGACCATCGGCCTTGCCTGCATCCCTCCACGGATGTTCGTCTTCGGTGGGGGCATAAGTAACCACCACCACGACCACCACCATTCCTCGCCACCACCATTCGTTGATGGCGAGGCCATCCCACAGAAGCCTGGGGCCACTTTAGCCAGCACCTGTGACAGGAGGTCATAGAAAGCATCTGACTCATCGGCCTTACCTGCATCCCTCCACGGATGTTCGTCTTCGGTGGGGGCATAAGTAACTACGACCACCACCATTCCTCGCCACCACCATTCGTTGATGGCGAGGCCATCCCACAGAAGCCTGGGGCCACTTTAGCCAGCACCTGTGACAGGAGGTCATAGAAAGCATCTGACTCATCGGCCTTACCTGCATCCCTCCACGGATGTTCGTCTTCAGTGGGGGCATAAGCAACCACGAGCCCAAAGTAGCCTGGGGCTTACAGCTTCCCACACCTCACCGCCACGCTCCCACGCCCGGTTTCATTGTTTGTTTTTCGGAGAACTATCCACCCATTCTAGATTTGAAGCTCCGATCTAAGAAGAAACCAGAGCCACACATCACAAAGCTGGATGTCAACAAGACCGTTATCAATCAGAGTAACATCCCAATTTCTGACAATCTGAAAACGTTTCGATTTAAAGCTTTCGTGACTGCAGGGATTCATCTTCTTGGTTCTTTCGGTAAAGTCACGTAGAAGGGAAATAATAAAATAATAAAAATATTAAACGATCAAATGTATTGCTTTATTATTTTATTTTAGGAAATAATGAAATTAAAATAAAATAAAAATATAAAACAATAAAATGTATTGTTTTATATTTTTATTCGTATTGTATTATTATGTTATTATTTCCCAAATTAAAAATATAAAACAATACATTTAATTGTTTTATATTTTGATTTTGATTTTATGATTATTTTATTATTTTCCAAAATAAAAAAATAAAAAAATAAAGCAATACATTTCATTCTTTTCTATTTTTTTTATTTTATTATTTCCCTTCTACGTTACTTCACCGAAAGAACCAAGTCTATGAATCCCTGCAGTCACGAAAGCTTCCAATCTAAATGTAGTCACCCCCTGTGAGTGACTGAGTTGCCAAGGTTGGTGTTGACCCTGCCAGCTAGAGATCTGCGGTGCCTCAGATATCAGAGGAAGTCGCCAACCCCCTGTTCTCTTTTTCTTTCGGTAAAGTCACGTAGAAGGGAAATAATAAAATGATAAAATATAAAACAATAAAATGTATTGCTTTATTATTTTATTTTAGGAAATAATGAAATAAAAATAAAATAAAAATATAAAACTACATTTAATTGTTTTATATTTTTATTTTATGATTATTTTATTATTTTCCAAAATAAAAAAATAAAGCGATACATTTTATTCTTTTCTATTTTTTTTATTTTATTATTTCCCTTCTACGTTACTTTACCGAAAGAACCAAGTCTATGAATCCCTGCAGTCACGAAAGCTTCCAATCTAAATGTAGTCACCCCCTGTGAGTGACTGAGTGTCAATGTTGGTGTTGACCCTGCCAGCTAAGGGGCCGTGGTGCCTCAGATATCAGAGGAAGTAGCCAACCCCTTGTTCTTGGTTCTTTCGGTAAAGTCACGTAGAAGCGAAATAATAAAATAAAATAAATATAAAACAATACAATGTATTATTTAATATTTGTATTACTATTTAATTAATATTTTATTATTTTCCAAAATAAAAAAATAAAGCAATACATTTCATTTTATTTATTTTATTATTTCCCTTCCACGTTACTTCACCGAAAGAACCAAGACTGTGAATCGCTGCAGTCACGAAAGCTTTCAATCTAAATGTAGTCACCCCCTGTGAGTGACTGAGTTGCCAACGTTGGGGTTGACCTTGTAAAATATCAAGAAGGGTCTGATGATGATGCCATCGTGTTAGGCAGGGATGACCTTTCCTTCCAAATTGCAGGGTAACGGTTTCGATTGTGTGAGTGGCAGAGGTCGCAACCGGGTACCCGATACCCGTACCCTACCCGATACCCGGCTACCCGTACCCGGCCGGGTACGGGTACCCGTTTGCGAGCCTGGTGCGGCCGGGTACGGGTAAGGAATCAAAACCCGTTTGCGACCTCTGGTTGGTGGGTGAGTAAGTGGGTGCGTGGGTGGGTGAGTGGGTGAGTGAGTGAGTTCGTGAGTGGGTGAGTGAGTGGGTGAGTGAGTGAGTTCGTGAGTGGGTGAGTGAGTGAGCGGGTGAGTGAATGAGTGGGTGAGTGGGTGAGTTCGTGGGTGAGTGAGTGAGCGGGTGGGTGAGTGGGTGAATGGGTGGGTGAGTGGGTGAGTGAGTTCGTGAGTGAGTGGGTGAGTGAGTGGGTGAGTGAGTGAGTTCGTGAGTGGGTGAGTAAGTGGGTGAGTGAGTGGGTGAGTGAGTGAGTGAGTTCGTGAGTGGGTGAGTGAGTGGGTGAGTGAGTGAGTGAGTTCGTGGGTGGGTGAGTGAGTGAGTGAGCGGGTGAGTGAGTGAGTGGGTGAGTGAGTGAGTGAGTGGGTGAGTGGGTGAGTGAGTGAGTGAGCGGGTGAGTGAGTGAGTGGGTGAGTGAATGAGTGGGTGAGTGGGTGAGTGGGTGAGTGGGTGAGTGAGTGGGTGGGTGAGTGAGTGGGAGAG
>NW_027620568.1:0-7500 GCF_964198595.1 Lampetra fluviatilis | reverse complement strand
TCCCTCGTCGTCCCCCCCAACTCATTCCCCCCCCCAACTCATTCCCTCCTCCCCCCCCCAACTCATTCCCTCGTTCCCCCCCCCCAACTCATTCCCTCGTCCCCCCCCCCCAACTCATTCCCTCCTCCCCCCCCAACTCATTCCCTCGTTCCCCCCCCCCCAACTCATTCCCTCGTTCCCCCCCCAACTCATTCCCTCGTTCCCCCCCCCCAACTCATTCCCTCCTCCCCCCCCCCAACTCATTCCCTCCTCCCCCCCCCAACTCATTCCCTCGTTCCCCCCCCCTACTCATTCCCTCGTTCCCCCCCCCCCAACTCATTCCCTCCCCCCCCCAACTCATTCCCTCGTCCTCCCCCCCCCCAACTCATTCCCTCGTTCATTCCATCATCATCATCGACCGTCATCAACGTCGCTCTTAGTTTCAAACACTTACTGGCCGGACCTTATTTATCCACGACAGAGGTTAGTGGGTTAGTTGAGGGGGGGGGATTGGATCGCGTAAAATATATAATGTCTGTGTGTGTGTCTGTAGTGTGTGTGTGTCTGTAGTGTGTGTGTGTCTGTGTGTGTGTCTGTGTGTGTGTCTGTGTGCGTGTCTGTCTGTGTGTCTCTGTGCGTGTCTGTGCGTGTGTCTCTGTGCGTGTGTCTCTGTCTGTGTGTGTGTCTGTGTGTGTCTGTTTGTGTGTCTCTGTGCGTGTCTGTGCGTGTCTGTGCGTGTCTCTGTGTCTGTCTGTCTGTGTGTCTCTGTGCCACGTAAACAAAACGTGTAGCCGATTCGTTACCGAGTTCAGCACTTAGACCGGGTTGTGTGTTGGCGAGACAGAGAGAGAGTGGAGAGAGTGTGGAGAGAGAGTGGAGAGAGTGTGTGTAGAGTGTGGAGAGTGTGGAGAGAGTGTGTAGAGTGTGGAGAGAGTGGAGAGAGTGTGTAGAGTGTGGAGAGTGTGGAGAGAGAGGAGAGAGTGTAACACCTCTCCCCCCCCCGCTACGTTTACAATTCGCCAAGCGATTCTAACCACCACACCAGCAGCAATCAGCAGTGACTCACACACACACAGTGACACACACACACACAGTCAGTGACACACACACAGTGACACACACACACACAGTCAGTGACACACACACAGTCAGTGACAGTCAGTGACACACACACAGTCAGTGACACACAGTGACACACACACAGTCAGTGACTCACACACACATAGTGACACACAGACACACAGTGAGTGACACACAGTCAGTGACACACAGTGACACACACACAGTCAGTGACACACAGTGACACACACACAGTCAGTGACACACACACACAGTGACACACACACACACAGTCAGTGACACACACACAGTCAGTGACACACACACACACAGTGACACACACACAGTCAGTGACACACAGTGACACACACACAGTCAGTGACACACAGTGACACACACACAGTCAGTGACTCACACACACATAGTGACACACAGACACACAGTGAGTGACACACAGTCAGTGACACACACACAGTCAGTGACACACACACACAGTGAGTGACACACACACAGTGACACACACACAGTGACACACACACAGTCAGTGACACACACACACAGACACACAGACACACAGTGAGTGACACACACACACACAGACACACACACACACAGACACACAGTGAGTGACACACACACAGTCAGTGACACACACACAGTCAGTGACACACAGTGACACACACACAGTCAGTGACACACACACACAGTGACACACACACACAGTGAGTGACACACACAGTGACACACACACAGTGAGTGACACACACACACAGTGAGTGACACACACACACAGTGACACACAGTCAAACACAGTCACTCACAATTAGGTCACTAAGTGTGTACTCTGTATAGTGTACACAGGCAATGTACACGCTTACAATGGGCGAGTGTACAATGTACACAATCTACACACTGCACACTACACACACTACACAATGCACACTACACAGTGCACACAATGCACACTGCACAATGCACACTGCACAATGCATTCAATGTACTCCATGCGTATGTATAGTGTACACATTAACGTTGTACATGCATGTACACATTAACGTTGTACATGCATGTACGCGTGACACATTCATAGACACAATTGCAAACATTGTATGCGCTTCATTACAATGTACATTGTATATTGCAATGTGATACATGTGATACATTACAATGTAATATTCATACACGTATCTATGTGTGTGTTACATTAGAGATTAGTACACACACACACAATGTACTACATTACAATGTAATACATTAAAACACACACGTATCTGTGTGTGTGTTACATTAGAGATTAGTACACACACACAATGTACTACATTACAATGTAATACATTAAAACACACACGTATCTGTGTGTGTGTTACATTAGAGATTAGTACACACACACACAATGTACAATGTACTACATTACAATGTAATACATTAAAACACACACGTATCTGTGTGTGTGTGTTACATTAGAGATTAGTACACACACACACACAATGTACTACATTACAATGTAATACATTAAAACACACACGTATCTGTGTGTGTGTTACATTAGAGATTAGTACACACACACACAATGTACAATGTACTACATTACAATGTAATACATTAAAACACACACGTATCTGTGTGTGTGTTACATTAGAGATTAGTACACACACACAATGTACAATGTACTACATTACAATGTAATACATTAAAACACACACGTATCTGTGTGTGTGTAACATTAGAGATTAGTACACACACACACACAATGTACAATGTATATACTACAATACAATGTTACACACACACACACGTGTGTCTGTGTGTAACATTAGAGATCAGTCCACACACACACACACACAATGTATATACTACAATACAATGTCACACACACACACACACGTGTGTCTTTGTGTAACATTAGAGATCAGTCCACACACACACACAATGTATATACTACAATACAATGTCACACACACACACACACGTGTGTCTTTGTGTAACATTAGAGATCAGTCCACACACACACACAATGTATATACTACAATACAATATTACACACATACACGTGTCTGTGTGTAACATTAGAGATCAGTCCACACACACACACAATGTATATACTACAATACAATGTCACACACACACACACACGTGTGTCTGTGTGTAACATTAGAGATCAGTCCACACACACACAATGTATATACTACAATACAATGTCACACACACACACACACGTGTGTCTGTGTGTAACATTAGAGATCAGTCCACACACACACAATGTATATACTACAATACAATGTCACACACACACACACGTGTGTCTGTGTGTAACATTAGAGATTAGTACACACACACGCACACACAATGTACTACAATACAATGTTACACACACACACACACGTGTCTGTGTGTAACATTAGAGATCAGTCCACACACACACACAATGTACTACAATACAATGTTACACACACACACGTGTGTCTGTGTGTAACATTAGAGATTAGTCCACACACACACACACAATGTATATACTACAATACAATGCTACACACACACACGTGTGTCTGTGTGTAACATTAGAGATCAGTCCACAAACACACACACACAATGTACTACAATACAATGTCACACACACACACGTGTCTGTGTGTAACATTAGAGATCAGTCCACACACACACAATGTATATACTACAATACAATATTACACACACACACACACGTGTCTTTGTGTAACATTAGAGATCAGTCCACAAACACACACACACAATGTACTACAATACAATGTCACACACACACACACACGTGTCTGTGTGTAACATTAGAGATCAGTCCACAAACACGCACACACAATGTACTACAATACAATGTTACACACACACACACACGTGTCTGTGTGTAACATTAGAGATCAGTCCACAAACACACACACACAATGTACTACAATACAATGTTACACACACACACACACGTGTCTGTGTGTAACATTAGAGATCAGTCCACACACACACACAATGTATATACTACAATACAATATTACACACACACACACGTGTCTTTGTGTAACATTAGAGATCAGTCCACACACACACAATGTATATACTACAATACAATGTTACACACACACACGTGTCTGTCTGTGTGTAACATTAGAGATTAGTACACACACACAATGTACAATGTATATACTACAATACAATATTACACACACAGACACATACACGTGTGTCTGTGTGTGTAACATTAGAGATTAGCACACACACACACAATGTACAATGTATATACTACAATACAATATTACACACACACACACACGTGTCTGTGTGTAACATTAGAGATTAGTCCACACACACACAATGTACTACAATACAATGTCACACACACAGACACACACACGTGTGTCTGTGTGTAACATTAGAGATCAGTCCACACACACACAATATACTACAATACAATGTCACACACACAGACACACACACGTGTGTCTGTGTGTAACATTAGAGATCAGTCCACACACACACAATATACTACAATACAATGTCACACACACACACACAATGTACTACAATACAATGTCACACACACACACGTGTGTCTGTGTGTAACATTAGAGATTAGTCCACACACACACAATGTATATACTACAATACAATGTCACACACAGACACACACACGTGTGTCTCTGTGTAACATTAGAGATCAGTCCACAAACACACACACAATGTACAATGTTTGGTTACTTAAGATTCTCACCGTAGTCTCGGGGATGAGTTGTGAGGAGGAGGTGGAGGAGGAGGTGGAGGAGGAGGTGGAGGAGGTGGAGGAGGAGGTGGTGGTGGAGCAAGGTGGTTGTGGTCGTCCTTGGAGAATGATGATGTTGAGGATGTTGATATTGATGATGTTGATGATAATGATGTTGATGATGATGATGTTGATGATGATGATGTTGATGATTATGATATTGATGATGTTGATGATGATGATGTTGATGATGATGTTGATGATGATGATTATGAGGATGATGTTGATTATGAGGAAGATTCTGGGGCTAAATCAACTCCATAGCCATTGGATAATTCGCCGAATGATCGACTTCTCCGTGCAAGATTCCTTTCCTCTCTCTCCCCTCTCTCTCTCCTCTCCTCGTCTGTCTCTGTGTCTCTCCCCTCTCGGTGTCTCTGTGTGTCTCTCTCTGTGTGTCTCTCCTCTCTGTGTCTCTCTCTGTGTGTCTCTCCTCTCTCTGTGTCTCTCTCTGTGTCTCTCTCTCCTCCCTCTCCCCTCTCCTCCCTCTCCTCGCTCTCCCCTCTCTCTCTGTCTCCCCTCTCCCTGTGTCTCTCCCCTCTCTCTGTGTCTCTCTCTCTGTCTCTCCCCTCTCCTCCCTCTCTCCTCGCTCTCCCCTCTCCCTGTGTCTCTCCCCTCTCTCTGTGTCTCTCTCTGTCTCTCCCCTCTCCTCCCTCTCCTCGCTCCTCCCCTCTCCTCGCTCTCCTCTCTGCCTCTCCCCCCCTCTCTCTCTGTGTGTGTCTCTCTGCCTCTCCCCCCCCTCTCTCTGTGTGTGTCTCTCTGCCTCTCCCCCCTCTCTCTCTGTGTGTGTCTCTCTGCCTCTCCCCCCCCCCCTCTCTCTCTCTGTGTGTGTCTCTCTGCCTCTCCCCCCTCTCTCTTTCTCTGTGTGTGTCTCTCTGTGTGTGTCTCTCTGCCTCTCCCCCCTCTCTCTTTCTCTGTGTGTGTCTCTGCCTCTCCTCCCTCTCACGAACCTCACGGATTCCGAGCGCGCCACGTGCACTCCTCCCCTCCTCTTCCTCCTCCTCCTACTACTCAACCAATCACCACAGGAAACCCACAACCACCACCACTAAAACACAACCACCACCACCACCACTAAACCCCAACCTCCTCTTCCTCCAATCACCACAGGAAACCCACAAACAGCCACCACCACTAAAACACAACCACCACCACTAAAACACAACCACCACCACCACTAAACCTCAACCTCCTCCTCAACCAATCACCACAGGAAACCCACAACCACCACCACCACCACTAAAACACAACCACCACCACCACCACTAAACCCCAACCTCCTCCAATCACCACAGGAAATCCACAACCACCACCACCACTAAAACACAACCACCACCACCACTAAACCCCAACCTCCTCCTCCTCCAATCACCACAGGAAACCCACAAACAGCCACCACCACTAAAACACAACCACCACCACCACTAAAACACAACCACCACCACCACCACTAAACCCCAACCTCCTCCAATCACCACAGGAAATCCACAACCACCACCACCACTAAAACACAACCACCACCACCACTAAACCCCAACCTCCTCCTCCTCCAATCACCACAGGAAACCCACAAACAGCCACCACCACTAAAACACAACCACCACCACCACTAAAACACAACCACCACCACTAACACACAACCACCAGCACTAAAACACAACCACCACCACTACTAAAGCACAACCACCACCACTAAAACACAACCACCACCACCACTAAACCCCAACCTCCTCCTCAACCAATCACCACAGGAAACCCACAACCACCACCACTAAAACACAACCACCACCACCACTAAAACACAACCACCACCACCACTAAAACACAACCACCACTAAATCCTAACCAACCACCACTAAATCCTCACCACCACTAAAACCCAACCACTAAACCACAACCACCACTAAATCAACCACCACTAAACCACAACCACTAAACCACAACCACCACTAAACCTCAACCACCACTAAACCCTAACCACCACTAAACCCTAACCACTAAACCACAACCCTAACCACCACTAAACCCCAACCCTAACCACCACTAAACCCAACCACCACTAAATCCCAACCCTAACCACCACTAAACCTCAACCACCACTAAACCCTAACCACCACTAAACCCTAACCACCACTAAACCCCAACCCTAACCACCACTAAACCCAACCACCACTAAACCCCAACCCTAACCACCACTAAACCCTAACCACCACTAAACCCCAACCCTAACCACCACTAAACCCCAACCCTAACCACCACTAAACCCCAACCCTAACCACCACTAAACCCTAACCACCACTAAACCCCAACCCTAACCACCACTAAACCCCAACCCTAACCACCACTAAACCCTAACCACCACTAAACCCCAACCCTAACCACCACTAAACCCCAACCCTAATCACCACTAAACCCAACCACCACTAAACCCCAACCCTAACCACCACTAAACCCTAACCACCACTAAACCCCAACCCTAGCCACCACTAAACCCCAACCCTAATCACCACTAAACCCAACCACCACTAAACCCCAACCCTAATCACCACTAAACCCAACCACCACTAAACCCCAACCCTAACCACCACTAAATCAACAACCACCACTAAACACAACCACCACCACCACCACCCCCGTCACTAACCAACACACACACACACCGCTCTAAAGGTGTTATTGTC
>NW_027620567.1:47500-55000 GCF_964198595.1 Lampetra fluviatilis | reverse complement strand
CTAATTTGTGAATGACTTAGCTCTCCTGCTTTCTCGAGAACGTGCTTTTTTCGTCGGATGAAACTTCCACAGGCTTTTCCAGCAGATTTGCACCTGCACTCAAAAAAGTCAAAATTTTTACACATAGACCCCATCAAACGGGAGAAATTGGCCCGGATTGCTCTCATGTGCGTTACGGGGCATCGTTTCTCTCGCGCCGAATTCTCTCGAGCTGGGAAATCGCTCATTTTTGCGTCGCCAAATATCGTACGAACGCCGTGAAACTTCCACAGGCTTTTTCAGCAGATTTGCACGTGCACTCAAAAAAGTCAAAATTTTTACACATAGACCCCATCAAACGGGAGAAATTGGCCCGGATTGCTCTCATGTGCGTTACGGGGCATCGTTTCTCTCGCGCCGAATTCCATCGAGCTGGGAAATCGCTCATTTTTGCGTCGCCAAATATCGTACGAACGCCGTGAAACTTCCACAGGCTTTTTCAGCAGATTTGCACCTGCACTCAAAAAAGTCAAAATTTTTACACATAGACCCCATCAAACGGGAGAAATTGGCCCGGATTGCTCTCATGTGCGTTACGGGGCATCGTTTCTCTCGCGCCGAATTCTCTCGAGCTGGGAAATCGCTCATTTTTGCGTCGCCAAATATCGTACGAACGCCGTGAAACTTCCACAGGCTTTTTCAGCAGATTTGCACGTGCACTCAAAAAAGTCAAAATTTTTACACATAGACCCCATCAAACGGGAGAAATTGGCCCGGATTGCTCTCATGTGCGTTACGGGGCATCGTTTCTGTCGCGCCGAATTCCATCGAGCTGGGAAATCGCTCATTTTTGCGTCGCCAAATATCGTACGAACGCCGTGAAACTTCCACAGGCTTTTTCAGCAGATTTGCACGTGCACTCAAAAAAGTCAAAATTTGTACACATAGACCCCATCAAACGGGAGAAATTGGCCCGGATTGCTCTCATGTGCGTTACGGGGCATCGTTTCTCTCGCGCCGAATTCTCTCGAGCTGGGAAATCGCTCATTTTTGCGTCGCCAAATATCGTACGAACGCCGTGAAACTTCCACAGGCTTTTTCAGCAGATTTGCACGTGCACTCAAAAAAGTCAAAATTTTTACACATAGACCCCATCAAACGGGAGAAATTGGCCCGGATTGCTCTCATGTGCGTTACGGGGCATCGTTTCTGTCGCGCCGAATTCCATCGAGCTGGGAAATCGCTCATTTTTGCGTCGCCAAATATCGTACGAACGCCGTGAAACTTCCACAGGCTTTTCCAGCAGATTTGCACGTGCACTCAAAAAAGTCAAAATTTGTACACATAGACCCCATCAAACGGGAGAAATTGGCCCGGATTGCTCTCATGTGCGTTACGGGGCATCGTTTCTCTCGCGCCGAATTCTCTCGAGCTGGGAAATCGCTCATTTTTGCGTCGCCAAATATCGTACGAACGCCGTGAAACTTCCACAGGCTTTTTCAGCAGATTTGCACGTGCACTCAAAAAAGTCAAAATTTTTACACATAGACCCCATCAAACGGGAGAAATTGGCCCGGATTGCTCTCATGTGCGTTACGGGGCATCGTTTCTGTCGCGCCGAATTCCATCGAGCTGGGAAATCGCTCATTTTTGCGTCGCCAAATATCGTACGAACGCCGTGAAACTTCCACAGGCTTTTCCAGCAGATTTGCACGTGCACTCAAAAAAGTCAAAATTTTTACACATAGACCCCATCAAACGGGAGAAATTGGCCGGGATTGCTCTCATGTGCGTTACGGGGCATCGTTTCTCTCGCTCCGAATTCCATCGAGCTGGGAAATCGCTCATTTTTGCGTCGCCAAATATCGTACGAACGCCGTGAAACTTCCACAGGCTTTTTCAGCAGATTTGCACGTGCACTCAAAAAAGTCAAAATTTTTACACATAGACCCCATCAAACGGGAGAAATTGGCCGGGATTGCTCTCATGTGCGTTACGGGGCATCGTTTCTCTCGCGCCGAATTCCATCGAGCTGGGAAATCGCTCATTTTTGCGTCGCCAAATATCGTACGAACGCCGTGAAACTTCCACAGGCTTTTCCAGCAGATTGGCACGTGCACTCAAAAAAGTCAAAATTTGTACACATAGACCCCATCAAACGGGAGAAATTGGCCGGGATTGCTCTCATGTGCGTTACGGGGCATCGTTTCTCTCGCTCCGAATTCCATCGAGCTGGGAAATCGCTCATTTTTGCGTCGCCAAATATCGTACGAACGCCGTGAAACTTCCACAGGCTTTTCCAGCAGATTTGCACCTGCACTCAAAAAAGTCAAAATTTTTACACATAGACCCCATCAAACGGGAGAAATTGGCCCGGATTGCTCTCATGTGCGTTACGGGGCATCGTTTCTCTCGCGCCGAATTCTCTCGAGCTGGGAAATCGCTCATTTTTGCGTCGCCAAATATCGTACGAACGCCGTGAAACTTCCACAGGCTTTTTCAGCAGATTTGCACCTGCACTCAAAAAAGTCAAAATTTTTACACATAGACCCCATCAAACGGGAGAAATTGGCCGGGATTGCTCTCATGTGCGTTACGGGGCATCGTTTCTCTCGCGCCGAATTCCATCGAGCTGGGAAATCGCTCATTTTTGCGTCGCCAAATATCGTACGAACGCCGTGAAACTTCCACAGGCTTTTCCAGCAGATTGGCACGTGCACTCAAAAAAGTCAAAATTTGTACACATAGACCCCATCAAACGGGAGAAATTGGCCCGGATTGCTCTCATGTGCGTTACGGGCATCGTTTCTCTCGCTCCGAATTCCATCGAGCTTGGAAATCGCTCATTTTTGCGTCGCCAAATATCGTACGAACGCCGTGAAACTTCCACAGGCTTTTCCAGCAGATTTGCACCTGCACTCAAAAAAGTCAAAATTTTTACACATAGACCCCATCAAACGGGAGAAATTGGCCCGGATTGCTCTCATGTGCGTTACGGGGCATCGTTTCTCTCGCGCCGAATTCCATCGAGCTGGGAAATCGCTCATTTTTGCGTCGCCAAATATCGTACGAACGCCGTGAAACTTCCACAGGCTTTTTCAGCAGATTTGCACGTGCACTCAAAAAAGTCAAAATTTTTACACATAGACCCCATCAAACGGGAGAAATTGGCCGGGATTGCTCTCATGTGCGTTACGGGGCATCGTTTCTCTCGCGCCGAATTCCATCGAGCTGGGAAATCGCTCATTTTTGCGTCGCCAAATATCGTACGAACGCCGTGAAACTTCCACAGGCTTTTTCAGCAGATTTGCACGTGCACTCAAAAAAGTCAAAATTTGTACACATAGACCCCATCAAACGGGAGAAATTGGCCGGGATTGCTCTCATGTGCGTTACGGGGCATCGTTTCTCTCGCTCCGAATTCCATCGAGCTGGGAAATCGCTCATTTTTGCGTCGCCAAATATCGTACGAACGCCGTGAAACTTCCACAGGCTTTTTCAGCAGATTTGCACGTGCACTCAAAAAAGTCAAAATTTTTACACATAGACCCCATCAAACGGGAGAAATTGGCCGGGATTGCTCTCATGTGCGTTACGGGGCATCGTTTCTCTCGCGCCGAATTCCATCGAGCTGGGAAATCGCTCATTTTTGCGTCGCCAAATATCGTACGAACGCCGTGAAACTTCCACAGGCTTTTCCAGCAGATTTGCACGTGCACTCAAAAAAGTCAAAATTTTTACACATAGACCCCATCAAACGGGAGAAATTGGCCCGGATTGCTCTCATGTGCGTTACGGGGCATCGTTTCTCTCGCGCCGAATTCTCTCGAGCTGGGAAATCGCTCATTTTTGCGTCGCCAAATATCGTACGAACGCCGTGAAACTTCCACAGGCTTTTTCAGCAGATTTGCACCTGCACTCAAAAAAGTCAAAATTTTTACACATAGACCCCATCAAACGGGAGAAATTGGCCCGGATTGCTCTCATGTGCGTTACGGGGCATCGTTTCTCTCGCTCCGAATTCCATCGAGCTTGGAAATCGCTCATTTTTGCGTCGCCAAATATCGTACGAACGCCGTGAAACTTCCACAGGCTTTTCCAGCAGATTTGCACCTGCACTCAAAAAAGTCAAAATTTTTACACATAGACCCCATCAAACGGGAGAAATTGGCCGGGATTGCTCTCATGTGCGTTACGGGGCATCGTTTCTCTCGCTCCGAATTCCATCGAGCTGGGAAATCGCTCATTTTTGCGTCGCCAAATATCGTACGAACGCCGTGAAACTTCCACAGGCTTTTTCAGCAGATTTGCACGTGCACTCAAAAAAGTCAAAATTTGTACACATAGACCCCATCAAACGGGAGAAATTGGCCGGGATTGCTCTCATGTGCGTTACGGGGCATCGTTTCTCTCGCTCCGAATTCCATCGAGCTTGGAAATCGCTCATTTTTGCGTCGCCAAATATCGTACGAACGCCGTGAAACTTCCACAGGCTTTTCCAGCAGATTTGCACCTGCACTCAAAAAAGTCAAAATTTTTACACATAGACCCCATCAAACGGGAGAAATTGGCCCGGATTGCTCTCATGTGCGTTACGGGGCATCGTTTCTGTCGCGCCGAATTCCATCGAGCTGGGAAATCGCTCATTTTTGCGTCGCCAAATATCGTACGAACGCCGTGAAACTTCCACAGGCTTTTCCAGCAGATTGGCACGTGCACTCAAAAAAGTCAAAATTTGTACACATAGACCCCATCAAACGGGAGAAATTGGCCGGGATTGCTCTCATGTGCGTTACGGGGCATCGTTTCTCTCGCTCCGAATTCCATCGAGCTGGGAAATCGCTCATTTTTGCGTCGCCAAATATCGTACGAACGCCGTGAAACTTCCACAGGCTTTTTCAGCAGATTTGCACGTGCACTCAAAAAAGTCAAAATTTTTACACATAGACCCCATCAAACGGGAGAAATTGGCCGGGATTGCTCTCATGTGCGTTACGGGGCATCGTTTCTCTCGCGCCGAATTCCATCGAGCTGGGAAATCGCTCATTTTTGCGTCGCCAAATATCGTACGAACGCCGTGAAACTTCCACAGGCTTTTTCAGCAGATTTGCACGTGCACTCAAAAAAGTCAAAATTTTTACACATAGACCCCATCAAACGGGAGAAATTGGCCCGGATTGCTCTCATGTGCGTTACGGGGCATCGTTTCTCTCGCTCCGAATTCCATCGAGCTTGGAAATCGCTCATTTTTGCGTCGCCAAATATCGTACGAACGCCGTGAAACTTCCACAGGCTTTTCCAGCAGATTTGCACCTGCACTCAAAAAAGTCAAAATTTTTACACATAGACCCCATCAAACGGGAGAAATTGGCCCGGATTGCTCTCATGTGCGTTACGGGGCATCGTTTCTCTCGCGCCGAATTCTCTCGAGCTGGGAAATCGCTCATTTTTGCGTCGCCAAATATCGTACGAACGCCGTGAAACTTCCACAGGCTTTTTCAGCAGATTTGCACCTGCACTCAAAAAAGTCAAAATTTGTACACATAGACCCCATCAAACGGGAGAAATTGGCCGGGATTGCTCTCATGTGCGTTACGGGGCATCGTTTCTCTCGCTCCGAATTCCATCGAGCTGGGAAATCGCTCATTTTTGCGTCGCCAAATATCGTACGAACGCCGTGAAACTTCCACAGGCTTTTTCAGCAGATTTGCACGTGCACTCAAAAAAGTCAAAATTTTTACACATAGACCCCATCAAACGGGAGAAATTGGCCGGGATTGCTCTCATGTGCGTTACGGGGCATCGTTTCTCTCGCGCCGAATTCCATCGAGCTGGGAAATCGCTCATTTTTGCGTCGCCAAATATCGTACGAACGCCGTGAAACTTCCACAGGCTTTTCCAGCAGATTTGCACGTGCACTCAAAAAAGTCAAAATTTTTACACATAGACCCCATCAAACGGGAGAAATTGGCCCGGATTGCTCTCATGTGCGTTACGGGGCATCGTTTCTCTCGCGCCGAATTCTCTCGAGCTGGGAAATCGCTCATTTTTGCGTCGCCAAATATCGTACGAACGCCGTGAAACTTCCACAGGCTTTTTCAGCAGATTTGCACCTGCACTCAAAAAAGTCAAAATTTTTACACATAGACCCCATCAAACGGGAGAAATTGGCCCGGATTGCTCTCATGTGCGTTACGGGGCATCGTTTCTCTCGCTCCGAATTCCATCGAGCTTGGAAATCGCTCATTTTTGCGTCGCCAAATATCGTACGAACGCCGTGAAACTTCCACAGGCTTTTCCAGCAGATTTGCACCTGCACTCAAAAAAGTCAAAATTTTTACACATAGACCCCATCAAACGGGAGAAATTGGCCCGGATTGCTCTCATGTGCGTTACGGGGCATCGTTTCTGTCGCGCCGAATTCCATCGAGCTGGGAAATCGCTCATTTTTGCGTCGCCAAATATCGTACGAACGCCGTGAAACTTCCACAGGCTTTTTCAGCAGATTTGCACCTGCACTCAAAAAAGTCAAAATTTGTACACATAGACCCCATCAAACGGGAGAAATTGGCCGGGATTGCTCTCATGTGCGTTACGGGGCATCGTTTCTCTCGCTCCGAATTCCATCGAGCTGGGAAATCGCTCATTTTTGCGTCGCCAAATATCGTACGAACGCCGTGAAACTTCCACAGGCTTTTTCAGCAGATTTGCACGTGCACTCAAAAAAGTCAAAATTTTTACACATAGACCCCATCAAACGGGAGAAATTGGCCGGGATTGCTCTCATGTGCGTTACGGGGCATCGTTTCTCTCGCGCCGAATTCCATCGAGCTGGGAAATCGCTCATTTTTGCGTCGCCAAATATCGTACGAACGCCGTGAAACTTCCACAGGCTTTTCCAGCAGATTTGCACGTGCACTCAAAAAAGTCAAAATTTTTACACATAGACCCCATCAAACGGGAGAAATTGGCCCGGATTGCTCTCATGTGCGTTACGGGGCATCGTTTCTCTCGCGCCGAATTCTCTCGAGCTGGGAAATCGCTCATTTTTGCGTCGCCAAATATCGTACGAACGCCGTGAAACTTCCACAGGCTTTTTCAGCAGATTTGCACCTGCACTCAAAAAAGTCAAAATTTTTACACATAGACCCCATCAAACGGGAGAAATTGGCCCGGATTGCTCTCATGTGCGTTACGGGGCATCGTTTCTCTCGCTCCGAATTCCATCGAGCTTGGAAATCGCTCATTTTTGCGTCGCCAAATATCGTACGAACGCCGTGAAACTTCCACAGGCTTTTCCAGCAGATTTGCACCTGCACTCAAAAAAGTCAAAATTTTTACACATAGACCCCATCAAACGGGAGAAATTGGCCCGGATTGCTCTCATGTGCGTTACGGGGCATCGTTTCTGTCGCGCCGAATTCCATCGAGCTGGGAAATCGCTCATTTTTGCGTCGCCAAATATCGTACGAACGCCGTGAAACTTCCACAGGCTTTTCCAGCAGATTGGCACGTGCACTC
>NW_027620567.1:32500-37500 GCF_964198595.1 Lampetra fluviatilis | reverse complement strand
GAAGGAGCAGGGGTCGACCCCACATGCCTGCAAACCTCTAGAGCGGCCTTACAATGCTCGCTACTCTATGGACCGGCAACGGCAATTGAAACCAACCCTAAAATTCTTGCACAGTTGGCAGCCTTCCTTGGCACAAGACCAAACAGCGCAGCGAACCCGTGCAGCACCAACCCAAGGGGACAGCCTTCCCCACACACTCTGGAGGAGAAGAGGCTCCCTCGGGCTGAGTCACACAGCTCAAGATACTCGCTCATTCACGGAAAACTTGGGAAACAAAACCTGCTGACACACACCACTTATGCATCGCATGAAGATTGCCATTGTCCATACACTTGTGCAGGTGCGATGGAAATATTTTCTCGTTTTGGTGTATGCTATATTTTTACAGACAGCTACCGACAAACGGTAGAAATTAGCGGGGATAGGCCTCAGACATTACCCAAAGCTCCGGGAACGTGAGCGACGCAAGACGAATGGGCATTTTAAAGCAGATCTATGGCAGTTACTGACAGTGCCTGGCGTGGGTTACTTGTCTCCGTTGTCGAGAGGGGAAGACGACCCATGTATATGTAAAGGGCGATTTTTTTAGCAACCGTTAAGGCTGTTTTTCCCCTTCACTTGTATCGAGAGGGAAGCAAAGAACATGTATGGCGTGTACGTTTTTTTACGAATTTTCATTAGCAATCTAACGACATGAATTGCGAAGACGTTTTTTGAACAATTGTATTCCTTTCCCAAAACATCGAGTGCTAGTGTATAAAACCGCTAGAGAAAATAAATTGGCAGGCGAAACTTAAAAAGGAGAGACCCATGAACAGCATGGCCAGGCGGCTCACCTCGACGTTTTTCCCCCGAGCAAAGTCCGCCGAGACCCCCTGTATCCCACGGGGATGTACTGGCGTGCACTTAAAGGTTGATGCCGCTCTGTTACTTGGGAAACGAACCACAAGCCAAATCCAGCTAATTTGTGAATGACTTAGCTCTCCTGCTTTCTCGAGAACGTGCTTTTTTCGTCGGATGAAACTTCCACAGGCTTTTCCAGCAGATTTGCACCTGCACTCAAAAAAGTCAAAATTTTTACACATAGACCCCATCAAACGGGAGAAATTGGCCCGGATTGCTCTCATGTGCGTTACGGGGCATCGTTTCTCTCGCGCCGAATTCTCTCGAGCTGGGAAATCGCTCATTTTTGCGTCGCCAAATATCGTACGAACGCCGTGAAACTTCCACAGGCTTTTTCAGCAGATTTGCACGTGCACTCAAAAAAGTCAAAATTTTTACACATAGACCCCATCAAACGGGAGAAATTGGCCCGGATTGCTCTCATGTGCGTTACGGGGCATCGTTTCTCTCGCGCCGAATTCCATCGAGCTGGGAAATCGCTCATTTTTGCGTCGCCAAATATCGTACGAACGCCGTGAAACTTCCACAGGCTTTTTCAGCAGATTTGCACCTGCACTCAAAAAAGTCAAAATTTTTACACATAGACCCCATCAAACGGGAGAAATTGGCCCGGATTGCTCTCATGTGCGTTACGGGGCATCGTTTCTCTCGCGCCGAATTCTCTCGAGCTGGGAAATCGCTCATTTTTGCGTCGCCAAATATCGTACGAACGCCGTGAAACTTCCACAGGCTTTTTCAGCAGATTTGCACGTGCACTCAAAAAAGTCAAAATTTTTACACATAGACCCCATCAAACGGGAGAAATTGGCCCGGATTGCTCTCATGTGCGTTACGGGGCATCGTTTCTGTCGCGCCGAATTCCATCGAGCTGGGAAATCGCTCATTTTTGCGTCGCCAAATATCGTACGAACGCCGTGAAACTTCCACAGGCTTTTTCAGCAGATTTGCACGTGCACTCAAAAAAGTCAAAATTTGTACACATAGACCCCATCAAACGGGAGAAATTGGCCCGGATTGCTCTCATGTGCGTTACGGGGCATCGTTTCTCTCGCGCCGAATTCTCTCGAGCTGGGAAATCGCTCATTTTTGCGTCGCCAAATATCGTACGAACGCCGTGAAACTTCCACAGGCTTTTTCAGCAGATTTGCACGTGCACTCAAAAAAGTCAAAATTTTTACACATAGACCCCATCAAACGGGAGAAATTGGCCCGGATTGCTCTCATGTGCGTTACGGGGCATCGTTTCTGTCGCGCCGAATTCCATCGAGCTGGGAAATCGCTCATTTTTGCGTCGCCAAATATCGTACGAACGCCGTGAAACTTCCACAGGCTTTTCCAGCAGATTTGCACGTGCACTCAAAAAAGTCAAAATTTTTACACATAGACCCCATCAAACGGGAGAAATTGGCCGGGATTGCTCTCATGTGCGTTACGGGGCATCGTTTCTCTCGCGCCGAATTCCATCGAGCTGGGAAATCGCTCATTTTTGCGTCGCCAAATATCGTACGAACGCCGTGAAACTTCCACAGGCTTTTTCAGCAGATTTGCACGTGCACTCAAAAAAGTCAAAATTTGTACACATAGACCCCATCAAACGGGAGAAATTGGCCCGGATTGCTCTCATGTGCGTTACGGGGCATCGTTTCTCTCGCGCCGAATTCTCTCGAGCTGGGAAATCGCTCATTTTTGCGTCGCCAAATATCGTACGAACGCCGTGAAACTTCCACAGGCTTTTTCAGCAGATTTGCACGTGCACTCAAAAAAGTCAAAATTTTTACACATAGACCCCATCAAACGGGAGAAATTGGCCCGGATTGCTCTCATGTGCGTTACGGGGCATCGTTTCTGTCGCGCCGAATTCCATCGAGCTGGGAAATCGCTCATTTTTGCGTCGCCAAATATCGTACGAACGCCGTGAAACTTCCACAGGCTTTTCCAGCAGATTTGCACGTGCACTCAAAAAAGTCAAAATTTTTACACATAGACCCCATCAAACGGGAGAAATTGGCCGGGATTGCTCTCATGTGCGTTACGGGGCATCGTTTCTCTCGCTCCGAATTCCATCGAGCTGGGAAATCGCTCATTTTTGCGTCGCCAAATATCGTACGAACGCCGTGAAACTTCCACAGGCTTTTTCAGCAGATTTGCACGTGCACTCAAAAAAGTCAAAATTTTTAGACATAGACCCCATCAAACGGGAGAAATTGGCCGGGATTGCTCTCATGTGCGTTACGGGGCATCGTTTCTCTCGCGCCGAATTCCATCGAGCTGGGAAATCGCTCATTTTTGCGTCGCCAAATATCGTACGAACGCCGTGAAACTTCCACAGGCTTTTCCAGCAGATTGGCACGTGCACTCAAAAAAGTCAAAATTTGTACACATAGACCCCATCAAACGGGAGAAATTGGCCGGGATTGCTCTCATGTGCGTTACGGGGCATCGTTTCTCTCGCTCCGAATTCCATCGAGCTGGGAAATCGCTCATTTTTGCGTCGCCAAATATCGTACGAACGCCGTGAAACTTCCACAGGCTTTTCCAGCAGATTTGCACCTGCACTCAAAAAAGTCAAAATTTTTACACATAGACCCCATCAAACGGGAGAAATTGGCCCGGATTGCTCTCATGTGCGTTACGGGGCATCGTTTCTCTCGCGCCGAATTCTCTCGAGCTGGGAAATCGCTCATTTTTGCGTCGCCAAATATCGTACGAACGCCGTGAAACTTCCACAGGCTTTTTCAGCAGATTTGCACCTGCACTCAAAAAAGTCAAAATTTTTACACATAGACCCCATCAAACGGGAGAAATTGGCCGGGATTGCTCTCATGTGCGTTACGGGGCATCGTTTCTCTCGCGCCGAATTCCATCGAGCTGGGAAATCGCTCATTTTTGCGTCGCCAAATATCGTACGAACGCCGTGAAACTTCCACAGGCTTTTCCAGCAGATTGGCACGTGCACTCAAAAAAGTCAAAATTTGTACACATAGACCCCATCAAACGGGAGAAATTGGCCCGGATTGCTCTCATGTGCGTTACGGGGCATCGTTTCTCTCGCTCCGAATTCCATCGAGCTTGGAAATCGCTCATTTTTGCGTCGCCAAATATCGTACGAACGCCGTGAAACTTCCACAGGCTTTTCCAGCAGATTTGCACCTGCACTCAAAAAAGTCAAAATTTTTACACATAGACCCCATCAAACGGGAGAAATTGGCCCGGATTGCTCTCATGTGCGTTACGGGGCATCGTTTCTCTCGCGCCGAATTCCATCGAGCTGGGAAATCGCTCATTTTTGCGTCGCCAAATATCGTACGAACGCCGTGAAACTTCCACAGGCTTTTTCAGCAGATTTGCACGTGCACTCAAAAAAGTCAAAATTTTTACACATAGACCCCATCAAACGGGAGAAATTGGCCCGGATTGCTCTCATGTGCGTTACGGGGCATCGTTTCTCTCGCGCCGAATTCTCTCGAGCTGGGAAATCGCTCATTTTTGCGTCGCCAAATATCGTACGAACGCCGTGAAACTTCCACAGGCTTTTTCAGCAGATTTGCACGTGCACTCAAAAAAGTCAAAATTTGTACACATAGACCCCATCAAACGGGAGAAATTGGCCGGGATTGCTCTCATGTGCGTTACGGGGCATCGTTTCTCTCGCTCCGAATTCCATCGAGCTGGGAAATCGCTCATTTTTGCGTCGCCAAATATCGTACGAACGCCGTGAAACTTCCACAGGCTTTTTCAGCAGATTTGCACGTGCACTCAAAAAAGTCAAAATTTTTACACATAGACCCCATCAAACGGGAGAAATTGGCCGGGATTGCTCTCATGTGCGTTACGGGGCATCGTTTCTCTCGCGCCGAATTCCATCGAGCTGGGAAATCGCTCATTTTTGCGTCGCCAAATATCGTACGAACGCCGTGAAACTTCCACAGGCTTTTCCAGCAGATTTGCACGTGCACTCAAAAAAGTCAAAATTTTTACACATAGACCCCATCAAACGGGAGAAATTGGCCCGGATTGCTCTCATGTGCGTTACGGGGCATCGTTTCTCTCGCGCCGAATTCTCTCGAGCTGGGAAATCGCTCATTTTTGCGTCGCCA
>NW_027620567.1:7500-22500 GCF_964198595.1 Lampetra fluviatilis | reverse complement strand
GCATCGTTTCTCTCGCGCCGAATTCTCTCGAGCTGGGAAATCGCTCATTTTTGCGTCGCCAAATATCGTACGAACGCCGTGAAACTTCCACAGGCTTTTTCAGCAGATTTGCACGTGCACTCAAAAAAGTCAAAATTTTTACACATAGACCCCATCAAACGGGAGAAATTGGCCCGGATTGCTCTCATGTGCGTTACGGGGCATCGTTTCTGTCGCGCCGAATTCCATCGAGCTGGGAAATCGCTCATTTTTGCGTCGCCAAATATCGTACGAACGCCGTGAAACTTCCACAGGCTTTTTCAGCAGATTTGCACGTGCACTCAAAAAAGTCAAAATTTTTACACATAGACCCCATCAAACGGGAGAAATTGGCCGGGATTGCTCTCATGTGCGTTACGGGGCATCGTTTCTCTCGCGCCGAATTCCATCGAGCTGGGAAATCGCTCATTTTTGCGTCGCCAAATATCGTACGAACGCCGTGAAACTTCCACAGGCTTTTTCAGCAGATTTGCACGTGCACTCAAAAAAGTCAAAATTTGTACACATAGACCCCATCAAACGGGAGAAATTGGCCGGGATTGCTCTCATGTGCGTTACGGGGCATCGTTTCTCTCGCTCCGAATTCCATCGAGCTGGGAAATCGCTCATTTTTGCGTCGCCAAATATCGTACGAACGCCGTGAAACTTCCACAGGCTTTTTCAGCAGATTTGCACGTGCACTCAAAAAAGTCAAAATTTTTACACATAGACCCCATCAAACGGGAGAAATTGGCCGGGATTGCTCTCATGTGCGTTACGGGGCATCGTTTCTCTCGCGCCGAATTCCATCGAGCTGGGAAATCGCTCATTTTTGCGTCGCCAAATATCGTACGAACGCCGTGAAACTTCCACAGGCTTTTCCAGCAGATTTGCACGTGCACTCAAAAAAGTCAAAATTTTTACACATAGACCCCATCAAACGGGAGAAATTGGCCCGGATTGCTCTCATGTGCGTTACGGGGCATCGTTTCTCTCGCGCCGAATTCTCTCGAGCTGGGAAATCGCTCATTTTTGCGTCGCCAAATATCGTACGAACGCCGTGAAACTTCCACAGGCTTTTTCAGCAGATTTGCACCTGCACTCAAAAAAGTCAAAATTTTTACACATAGACCCCATCAAACGGGAGAAATTGGCCCGGATTGCTCTCATGTGCGTTACGGGGCATCGTTTCTCTCGCTCCGAATTCCATCGAGCTTGGAAATCGCTCATTTTTGCGTCGCCAAATATCGTACGAACGCCGTGAAACTTCCACAGGCTTTTCCAGCAGATTTGCACCTGCACTCAAAAAAGTCAAAATTTTTACACATAGACCCCATCAAACGGGAGAAATTGGCCGGGATTGCTCTCATGTGCGTTACGGGGCATCGTTTCTCTCGCTCCGAATTCCATCGAGCTGGGAAATCGCTCATTTTTGCGTCGCCAAATATCGTACGAACGCCGTGAAACTTCCACAGGCTTTTTCAGCAGATTTGCACGTGCACTCAAAAAAGTCAAAATTTGTACACATAGACCCCATCAAACGGGAGAAATTGGCCGGGATTGCTCTCATGTGCGTTACGGGGCATCGTTTCTCTCGCTCCGAATTCCATCGAGCTTGGAAATCGCTCATTTTTGCGTCGCCAAATATCGTACGAACGCCGTGAAACTTCCACAGGCTTTTCCAGCAGATTTGCACCTGCACTCAAAAAAGTCAAAATTTTTACACATAGACCCCATCAAACGGGAGAAATTGGCCCGGATTGCTCTCATGTGCGTTACGGGGCATCGTTTCTGTCGCGCCGAATTCCATCGAGCTGGGAAATCGCTCATTTTTGCGTCGCCAAATATCGTACGAACGCCGTGAAACTTCCACAGGCTTTTCCAGCAGATTTGCACCTGCACTCAAAAAAGTCAAAATTTTTACACATAGACCCCATCAAACGGGAGAAATTGGCCGGGATTGCTCTCATGTGCGTTACGGGGCATCGTTTCTCTCGCGCCGAATTCCATCGAGCTGGGAAATCGCTCATTTTTGCGTCGCCAAATATCGTACGAACGCCGTGAAACTTCCACAGGCTTTTCCAGCAGATTTGCACGTGCACTCAAAAAAGTCAAAATTTTTACACATAGACCCCATCAAACGGGAGAAATTGGCCCGGATTGCTCTCATGTGCGTTACGGGGCATCGTTTCTCTCGCGCCGAATTCTCTCGAGCTGGGAAATCGCTCATTTTTGCGTCGCCAAATATCGTACGAACGCCGTGAAACTTCCACAGGCTTTTTCAGCAGATTTGCACGTGCACTCAAAAAAGTCAAAATTTTTACACATAGACCCCATCAAACGGGAGAAATTGGCCCGGATTGCTCTCATGTGCGTTACGGGGCATCGTTTCTCTCGCTCCGAATTCCATCGAGCTTGGAAATCGCTCATTTTTGCGTCGCCAAATATCGTACGAACGCCGTGAAACTTCCACAGGCTTTTCCAGCAGATTTGCACCTGCACTCAAAAAAGTCAAAATTTTTACACATAGACCCCATCAAACGGGAGAAATTGGCCCGGATTGCTCTCATGTGCGTTACGGGGCATCGTTTCTGTCGCGCCGAATTCCATCGAGCTGGGAAATCGCTCATTTTTGCGTCGCCAAATATCGTACGAACGCCGTGAAACTTCCACAGGCTTTTCCAGCAGATTGGCACGTGCACTCAAAAAAGTCAAAATTTGTACACATAGACCCCATCAAACGGGAGAAATTGGCCGGGATTGCTCTCATGTGCGTTACGGGGCATCGTTTCTCTCGCTCCGAATTCCATCGAGCTGGGAAATCGCTCATTTTTGCGTCGCCAAATATCGTACGAACGCCGTGAAACTTCCACAGGCTTTTCCAGCAGATTTGCACGTGCACTCAAAAAGTCAAAATTTTTACACATAGACCCCATCAAACGGGAGAAATTGGCCCGGATTGCTCTCATGTGCGTTACGGGGCATCGTTTCTCTCGCGCCGAATTCTCTCGAGCTGGGAAATCGCTCATTTTTGCGTCGCCAAATATCGTACGAACGCCGTGAAACTTCCACAGGCTTTTTCAGCAGATTTGCACGTGCACTCAAAAAAGTCAAAATTTGTACACATAGACCCCATCAAACGGGAGAAATTGGCCGGGATTGCTCTCATGTGCGTTACGGGGCATCGTTTCTCTCGCTCCGAATTCCATCGAGCTTGGAAATCGCTCATTTTTGCGTCGCCAAATATCGTACGAACGCCGTGAAACTTCCACAGGCTTTTCCAGCAGATTTGCACCTGCACTCAAAAAAGTCAAAATTTTTACACATAGACCCCATCAAACGGGAGAAATTGGCCCGGATTGCTCTCATGTGCGTTACGGGGCATCGTTTCTGTCGCGCCGAATTCCATCGAGCTGGGAAATCGCTCATTTTTGCGTCGCCAAATATCGTACGAACGCCGTGAAACTTCCACAGGCTTTTCCAGCAGATTGGCACGTGCACTCAAAAAAGTCAAAATTTGTACACATAGACCCCATCAAACGGGAGAAATTGGCCGGGATTGCTCTCATGTGCGTTACGGGGCATCGTTTCTCTCGCTCCGAATTCCATCGAGCTGGGAAATCGCTCATTTTTGCGTCGCCAAATATCGTACGAACGCCGTGAAACTTCCACAGGCTTTTTCAGCAGATTTGCACGTGCACTCAAAAAAGTCAAAATTTTTACACATAGACCCCATCAAACGGGAGAAATTGGCCGGGATTGCTCTCATGTGCGTTACGGGGCATCGTTTCTCTCGCGCCGAATTCCATCGAGCTGGGAAATCGCTCATTTTTGCGTCGCCAAATATCGTACGAACGCCGTGAAACTTCCACAGGCTTTTCAGCAGATTTGCACGTGCACTCAAAAAAGTCAAAATTTTTACACATAGACCCCATCAAACGGGAGAAATTGGCCCGGATTGCTCTCATGTGCGTTACGGGGCATCGTTTCTCTCGCTCCGAATTCCATCGAGCTTGGAAATCGCTCATTTTTGCGTCGCCAAATATCGTACGAACGCCGTGAAACTTCCACAGGCTTTTCCAGCAGATTTGCACCTGCACTCAAAAAGTCAAAATTTTTACACATAGACCCCATCAAACGGGAGAAATTGGCCCGGATTGCTCTCATGTGCGTTACGGGGCATCGTTTCTCTCGCGCCGAATTCTCTCGAGCTGGGAAATCGCTCATTTTTGCGTCGCCAAATATCGTACGAACGCCGTGAAACTTCACAGGCTTTTTCAGCAGATTTGCACCTGCACTCAAAAAAGTCAAAATTTGTACACATAGACCCCATCAAACGGGAGAAATTGGCCGGGATTGCTCTCATGTGCGTTACGGGGCATCGTTTCTCTCGCTCCGAATTCCATCGAGCTGGGAAATCGCTCATTTTTGCGTCGCCAAATATCGTACGAACGCCGTGAAACTTCCACAGGCTTTTCAGCAGATTTGCACGTGCACTCAAAAAAGTCAAAATTTTTACACATAGACCCCATCAAACGGGAGAAATTGGCCGGGATTGCTCTCATGTGCGTTACGGGGCATCGTTTCTCTCGCGCCGAATTCCATCGAGCTGGGAAATCGCTCATTTTTGCGTCGCCAAATATCGTACGAACGCCGTGAAACTTCCACAGGCTTTTCCAGCAGATTTGCACGTGCACTCAAAAAAGTCAAAATTTTTACACATAGACCCCATCAAACGGGAGAAATTGGCCCGGATTGCTCTCATGTGCGTTACGGGGCATCGTTTCTCTCGCGCCGAATTCTCTCGAGCTGGGAAATCGCTCATTTTTGCGTCGCCAAATATCGTACGAACGCCGTGAAACTTCCACAGGCTTTTTCAGCAGATTTGCACCTGCACTCAAAAAAGTCAAAATTTTTACACATAGACCCCATCAAACGGGAGAAATTGGCCCGGATTGCTCTCATGTGCGTTACGGGGCATCGTTTCTCTCGCTCCGAATTCCATCGAGCTTGGAAATCGCTCATTTTTGCGTCGCCAAATATCGTACGAACGCCGTGAAACTTCCACAGGCTTTTCCAGCAGATTTGCACCTGCACTCAAAAAAGTCAAAATTTTTACACATAGACCCCATCAAACGGGAGAAATTGGCCCGGATTGCTCTCATGTGCGTTACGGGGCATCGTTTCTGTCGCGCCGAATTCCATCGAGCTGGGAAATCGCTCATTTTTGCGTCGCCAAATATCGTACGAACGCCGTGAAACTTCCACAGGCTTTTTCAGCAGATTTGCACCTGCACTCAAAAAAGTCAAAATTTGTACACATAGACCCCATCAAACGGGAGAAATTGGCCGGGATTGCTCTCATGTGCGTTACGGGGCATCGTTTCTCTCGCTCCGAATTCCATCGAGCTGGGAAATCGCTCATTTTTGCGTCGCCAAATATCGTACGAACGCCGTGAAACTTCCACAGGCTTTTTCAGCAGATTTGCACGTGCACTCAAAAAAGTCAAAATTTTTACACATAGACCCCATCAAACGGGAGAAATTGGCCGGGATTGCTCTCATGTGCGTTACGGGGCATCGTTTCTCTCGCGCCGAATTCCATCGAGCTGGGAAATCGCTCATTTTTGCGTCGCCAAATATCGTACGAACGCCGTGAAACTTCCACAGGCTTTTCCAGCAGATTTGCACGTGCACTCAAAAAAGTCAAAATTTTTACACATAGACCCCATCAAACGGGAGAAATTGGCCCGGATTGCTCTCATGTGCGTTACGGGCATCGTTTCTCTCGCGCCGAATTCTCTCGAGCTGGGAAATCGCTCATTTTTGCGTCGCCAAATATCGTACGAACGCCGTGAAACTTCCACAGGCTTTTTCAGCAGATTTGCACCTGCACTCAAAAAAGTCAAAATTTTTACACATAGACCCCATCAAACGGGAGAAATTGGCCCGGATTGCTCTCATGTGCGTTACGGGGCATCGTTTCTCTCGCTCCGAATTCCATCGAGCTTGGAAATCGCTCATTTTTGCGTCGCCAAATATCGTACGAACGCCGTGAAACTTCCACAGGCTTTTCCAGCAGATTTGCACCTGCACTCAAAAAAGTCAAAATTTTTACACATAGACCCCATCAAACGGGAGAAATTGGCCCGGATTGCTCTCATGTGCGTTACGGGGCATCGTTTCTGTCGCGCCGAATTCCATCGAGCTGGGAAATCGCTCATTTTTGCGTCGCCAAATATCGTACGAACGCCGTGAAACTTCCACAGGCTTTTCCAGCAGATTGGCACGTGCACTCAAAAAAGTCAAAATTTGTACACATAGACCCCATCAAACGGGAGAAATTGGCCGGGATTGCTCTCATGTGCGTTACGGGGCATCGTTTCTCTCGCTCCGAATTCCATCGAGCTGGGAAATCGCTCATTTTTGCGTCGCCAAATATCGTACGAACGCCGTGAAACTTCCACAGGCTTTTTCAGCAGATTTGCACGTGCACTCAAAAAAGTCAAAATTTGTACACATAGACCCCATCAAACGGGAGAAATTGGCCGGGATTGCTCTCATGTGCGTTACGGGGCATCGTTTCTCTCGCGCCGAATTCCATCGAGCTGGGAAATCGCTCATTTTTGCGTCGCCAAATATCGTACGAACGCCGTGAAACTTCCACAGGCTT
The DNA here is from genome assembly GCF_964198595.1 of Lampetra fluviatilis. Lineage (NCBI taxonomy): Eukaryota > Metazoa > Chordata > Hyperoartia > Petromyzontiformes > Petromyzontidae > Lampetra > Lampetra fluviatilis. The sequence continues at coordinate 15,809 of NW_027620567.1, read as the reverse complement.
TTTCAGCAGATTTGCACGTGCACTCAAAAAAGTCAAAATTTTTACACATAGACCCCATCAAACGGGAGAAATTGGCCGGGATTGCTCTCATGTGCGTTACGGGGCATCGTTTCTCTCGCGCCGAATTCCATCGAGCTGGGAAATCGCTCATTTTTGCGTCGCCAAATATCGTACGAACGCCGTGAAACTTCCACAGGCTTTTTCAGCAGATTTGCACGTGCACTCAAAAAAGTCAAAATTTTTACACATAGACCCCATCAAAACGGGAGAAATTGGCCCGGATTGCTCTCATGTGCGTTACGGGGCATCGTTTCTCTCGCTCCGAATTCCATCGAGCTGGAAATCGCTCATTTTTGCGTCGCCAAATATCGTACGAACGCCGTGAAACTTCCACAGGCTTTTCCAGCAGATTTGCACCTGCACTCAAAAAAGTCAAAATTTTTACACATAGACCCCATCAAACGGGAGAAATTGGCCCGGATTGCTCTCATGTGCGTTACGGGGCATCGTTTCTCTCGCGCCGAATTCTCTCGAGCTGGGAAATCGCTCATTTTTGCGTCGCCAAATATCGTACGAACGCCGTGAAACTTCCACAGGCTTTTTCAGCAGATTTGCACCTGCACTCAAAAAAGTCAAAATTTGTACACATAGACCCCATCAAACGGGAGAAATTGGCCGGGATTGCTCTCATGTGCGTTACGGGGCATCGTTTCTCTCGCTCCGAATTCCATCGAGCTGGGAAATCGCTCATTTTTGCGTCGCCAAATATCGTACGAACGCCGTGAAACTTCCACAGGCTTTTTCAGCAGATTTGCACGTGCACTCAAAAAAGTCAAAATTTTTACACATAGACCCCATCAAACGGGAGAAATTGGCCGGATTGCTCTCATGTGCGTTACGGGGCATCGTTTCTCTCGCGCCGAATTCCATCGAGCTGGGAAATCGCTCATTTTTGCGTCGCCAAATATCGTACGAACGCCGTGAAACTTCCACAGGCTTTTCCAGCAGATTTGCACGTGCACTCAAAAAGTCAAAATTTTTACACATAGACCCCATCAAACGGGAGAAATTGGCCCGGATTGCTCTCATGTGCGTTACGGGGCATCGTTTCTCTCGCGCCGAATTCTCTCGAGCTGGGAAATCGCTCATTTTTGCGTCGCCAAATATCGTACGAACGCCGTGAAACTTCCACAGGCTTTTTCAGCAGATTTGCACGTGCACTCAAAAAAGTCAAAATTTTTACACATAGACCCCATCAAACGGGAGAAATTGGCCCGGATTGCTCTCATTGCGTTACGGGGCATCGTTTCTCTCGCGCCGAATTCCATCGAGCTGGGAAATCGCTCATTTTTGCGTCGCCAAATATCGTACGAACGCCGTGAAACTTCCACAGGCTTTTTCAGCAGATTTGCACCTGCACTCAAAAAAGTCAAAATTTTTACACATAGACCCCATCAAACGGGAGAAATTGGCCCGGATTGCTCTCATGTGCGTTACGGGGCATCGTTTCTGTCGCGCCGAATTCCATCGAGCTGGGAAATCGCTCATTTTTGCGTCGCCAAATATCGTACGAACGCCGTGAAACTTCCACAGGCTTTTCCAGCAGATTTGCACGTGCACTCAAAAAAGTCAAAATTTTTACACATAGACCCCATCAAACGGGAGAAATTGGCCCGGATTGCTCTCATGTGCGTTACGGGGCATCGTTTCTCTCGCGCCGAATTCCATCGAGCTGGGAAATCGCTCATTTTTGCGTCGCCAAATATCGTACGAACGCCGTGAAACTTCCACAGGCTTTTTCAGCAGATTTGCACGTGCACTCAAAAAAGTCAAAATTTTTACACATAGACCCCATCAAACGGGAGAAATTGGCCCGGATTGCTCTCATGTGCGTTACGGGGCATCGTTTCTCTCGCGCCGAATTCCATCGAGCTGGGAAATCGCTCATTTTTGCGTCGCCAAATATCGTACGAACGCCGTGAAACTTCCACAGGCTTTTCCAGCAGATTTGCACGTGCACTCAAAAAAGTCAAAATTTTTACACATAGACCCCATCAAACGGGAGAAATTGGCCGGGATTGCTCTCATGTGCGTTACGGGGCATCGTTTCTCTCGCGCCGAATTCTCTCGAGCTGGGAAATCGCTCATTTTTGCGTCGCCAAATATCGTACGAACGCCGTGAAACTTCCACAGGCTTTTTCAGCAGATTTGCACGTGCACTCAAAAAAGTCAAAATTTTTACACATAGACCCCATCAAACGGGAGAAATTGGCCCGGATTGCTCTCATGTGCGTTACGGGGCATCGTTTCTGTCGCGCCGAATTCCATCGAGCTGGGAAATCGCTCATTTTTGCGTCGCCAAATATCGTACGAACGCCGTGAAACTTCCACAGGCTTTTTCAGCAGATTTGCACGTGCACTCAAAAAAGTCAAAATTTGTACACATAGACCCCATCAAACGGGAGAAATTGGCCCGGATTGCTCTCATGTGCGTTACGGGGCATCGTTTCTCTCGCGCCGAATTCTCTCGAGCTGGGAAATCGCTCATTTTTGCGTCGCCAAATATCGTACGAACGCCGTGAAACTTCCACAGGCTTTTTCAGCAGATTTGCACGTGCACTCAAAAAAGTCAAAATTTTTACACATAGACCCCATCAAACGGAGAGAAATTGGCCCGGATTGCTCTCATGTGCGTTACGGGGCATCGTTTCTGTCGCGCCGAATTCCATCGAGCTGGGAAATCGCTCATTTTTGCGTCGCCAAATATCGTACGAACGCCGTGAAACTTCCACAGGCTTTTTCAGCAGATTTGCACGTGCACTCAAAAAAGTCAAAATTTTTACACATAGACCCCATCAAACGGGAGAAATTGGCAGAAATTGGCCCGGATTGCTCTCATGTGCGTTACGGGGCATCGTTTCTCTCGCGCCGAATTCCATCGAGCTGGGAAATCGCTCATTTTTGCGTCGCCAAATATCGTACGAACGCCGTGAAACTTCCACAGGCTTTTCCAGCAGATTTGCACCTGCACTCAAAAAAGTCTAAATTTTTACACATAGACCCCATCAAACGGGAGAAATTGGCCCGGATTGCTCTCATGTGCGTTACGGGGCATCGTTTCTCTCGCGCCGAATTCTCTCGAGCTGGGAAATCGCTCATTTTTGCGTCGCCAAATATCGTACGAACGCCGTGAAACTTCCACAGGCTTTTTCAGCAGATTTGCACCTGCACTCAAAAAAGTCAAAATTTTTACACATAGACCCCATCAAACGGGAGAAATTGGCCCGGATTGCTCTCATGTGCGTTACGGGGCATCGTTTCTCTCGCGCCGAATTCCATCGAGCTGGGAAATCGCTCATTTTTGCGTCGCCAAATATCGTACGAACGCCGTGAAACTTCCACAGGCTTTTTCAGCAGATTTGCACGTGCACTCAAAAAAGTCAAAATTTTTACACATAGACCCCATCAAACGGGAGAAATTGGCCGGGATTGCTCTCATGTGCGTTACGGGGCATCGTTTCTCTCGCTCCGAATTCCATCGAGCTGGGAAATCGCTCATTTTTGCGTCGCCAAATATCGTACGAACGCCGTGAAACTTCCACAGGCTTTTTCAGCAGATTTGCACGTGCACTCAAAAAAGTCAAAATTTTTACACATAGACCCCATCAAACGGGAGAAATTGGCCGGGATTGCTCTCATGTGCGTTACGGGGCATCGTTTCTCTCGCTCCGAATTCCATCGAGCTGGGAAATCGCTCATTTTTGCGTCGCCAAATATCGTACGAACGCCGTGAAACTTCCACAGGCTTTTTCAGCAGATTTGCACGTGCACTCAAAAAAGTCAAAATTTTTACACATAGACCCCATCAAACGGGAGAAATTGGCCGGGATTGCTCTCATGTGCGTTACGGGGCATCGTTTCTCTCGCGCCGAATTCTCTCGAGCTGGGAAATCGCTCATTTTTGCGTCGCCAAATATCGTACGAACGCCGTGAAACTTCCACAGGCTTTTTCAGCAGATTTGCACCGTGCACTCAAAAAAGTCAAAATTTTTACACATAGACCCCATCAAACGGGAGAAATTGGCCCGGATTGCTCTCATGTGCGTTACGGGGCATCGTTTCTCTCGCTCCGAATTCCATCGAGCTTGGAAATCGCTCATTTTTGCGTCGCCAAATATCGTACGAACGCCGTGAAACTTCCACAGGCTTTTCCAGCAGATTTGCACCTGCACTCAAAAAAGTCAAAATTTTTACACATAGACCCCATCAAACGGGAGAAATTGGCCCGGATTGCTCTCATGTGCGTTACGGGGCATCGTTTCTGTCGCGCTCGAATTCCATCGAGCTGGGAAATCGCTCATTTTTGCGTCGCCAAATATCGTACGAACGCCGTGAAACTTCCACAGGCTTTTTCAGCAGATTTGCACCTGCACTCAAAAAAGTCAAAATTTGTACACATAGACCCCATCAAACGGGAGAAATTGGCCGGGATTGCTCTCATGTGCGTTACGGGGCATCGTTTCTCTCGCTCCGAATTCCATCGAGCTGGGAAATCGCTCATTTTTGCGTCGCCAAATATCGTACGAACGCCGTGAAACTTCCACAGGCTTTTTCAGCAGATTTGCACTGCACTCAAAAAAGTCAAAATTTTTACACATAGACCCCATCAAACGGGAGAAATTGGCCGGGATTGCTCTCATGTGCGTTACGGGGCATCGTTTCTCTCGCGCCGAATTCCATCGAGCTGGGAAATCGCTCATTTTTGCGTCGCCAAATATCGTACGAACGCCGTGAAACTTCCACAGGCTTTTCCAGCAGATTTGCACGTGCACTCAAAAAAGTCAAAATTTTTACACATAGACCCCATCAAACGGGAGAAATTGGCCCGGATTGCTCTCATGTGCGTTACGGGGCATCGTTTCTCTCGCGCCGAATTCTCTCGAGCTGGGAAATCGCTCATTTTTGCGTCGCCAAATATCGTACGAACGCCGTGAAACTTCCACAGGCTTTTTCAGCAGATTTGCACCTGCACTCAAAAAAGTCAAAATTTTTACACATAGACCCCATCAAACGGGAGAAATTGGCCCGGATTGCTCTCATGTGCGTTACGGGGCATCGTTTCTCTCGCTCCGAATTCCATCGAGCTTGGAAATCGCTCATTTTTGCGTCGCCAAATATCGTACGAACGCCGTGAAACTTCCACAGGCTTTTCCAGCAGATTTGCACCTGCACTCAAAAAAGTCAAAATTTTTACACATAGACCCCATCAAACGGGAGAAATTGGCCCGGATTGCTCTCATGTGCGTTACGGGGCATCGTTTCTGTCGCGCCGAATTCCATCGAGCTGGGAAATCGCTCATTTTTGCGTCGCCAAATATCGTACGAACGCCGTGAAACTTCCACAGGCTTTTCCAGCAGATTGGCACGTGCACTCAAAAAAGTCAAAATTTGTACACATAGACCCCATCAAACGGGAGAAATTGGCCGGGATTGCTCTCATGTGCGTTACGGGGCATCGTTTCTCTCGCTCCGAATTCCATCGAGCTGGGAAATCGCTCATTTTTGCGTCGCCAAATATCGTACGAACGCCGTGAAACTTCCACAGGCTTTTTCAGCAGATTTGCACGTGCACTCAAAAAAGTCAAAATTTGTACACATAGACCCCATCAAACGGGAGAAATTGGCCGGGATTGCTCTCATGTGCGTTACGGGGCATCGTTTCTCTCGCGCCGAATTCCATCGAGCTGGGAAATCGCTCATTTTTGCGTCGCCAAATATCGTACGAACGCCGTGAAACTTCCACAGGCTTTTTCAGCAGATTTGCACGTGCACTCAAAAAAGTCAAAATTTTTACACATAGACCCCATCAAACGGGAGAAATTGGCCCGGATTGCTCTCATGTGCGTTACGGGGCATCGTTTCTCTCGCGCCGAATTCCATCGAGCTGGGAAATCGCTCATTTTTGCGTCGCCAAATATCGTACGAACGCCGTGAAACTTCCACAGGCTTTTTCAGCAGATTTGCACGTGCACTCAAAAAAGTCAAAATTTTTACACATAGACCCCATCAAACGGGAGAAATTGGCCCGGATTGCTCTCATGTGCGTTACGGGGCATCGTTTCTCTCGCTCCGAATTCCATCGAGCTTGGAAATCGCTCATTTTTGCGTCGCCAAATATCGTACGAACGCCGTGAAACTTCCACAGGCTTTTCCAGCAGATTTGCACCTGCACTCAAAAAAGTCAAAATTTGTACACATAGACCCCATCAAACGGGAGAAATTGGCCCGGATTGCTCTCATGTGCGTTACGGGGCATCGTTTCTCTCGCTCCGAATTCCATCGAGCTGGGAAATCGCTCATTTTTGCGTCGCCAAATATCGTACGAACGCCGTGAAACTTCCACAGGCTTTTTCAGCAGATTGCACCTGCACTCAAAAAAGTCAAAATTTGTACACATAGACCCCATCAAACGGGAGAAATTGCCGGGATTGCTCTCATGTGCGTTACGGGCATCGTTTCTCTCGCTCCGAATTCCATCGAGCTGGGAAATCGCTCATTTTGCGTCGCCAAATATCGTACGAACGCCGTGAAACTTCCACAGGCTTTTTCAGCAGATTTGCACGTGCACTCAAAAAAGTCAAAATTTTTACACATAGACCCCATCAAACGGGAGAAATTGGCCGGGATTGCTCTCATGTGCGTTACGGGGCATCGTTTCTCTCGCGCCGAATTCCATCGAGCTGGGAAATCGCTCATTTTTGCGTCGCCAAATATCGTACGAACGCCGTGAAACTTCCACAGGCTTTTCCAGCAGATTTGCACGTGCACTCAAAAAAGTCAAAATTTTTACACCCCATCAAACGGGAGAAATTGGCCGGGATTGCTCTCATGTGCGTTACGGGGCTCGTTTCTCTCGCGCCGAATTCCATCGAGCTGGGAAATCGCTCATTTTTGCGTCGCCAAAATATCGTACGAACGCCGTGAAACTTCCACAGGCTTTTTCCAGCAGATTGGCACGTGCACTCAAAAAAGTCAAAATTTGTACACATAGACCCCATCAAACGGGAGAAATTGGCCGGGATTGCTCTCATGTGCGTTACGGGGCATCGTTTCTCTCGCTCCGAATTCCATCGAGCTGGGAAATCGCTCATTTTTGCGTCGCCAAATATCGTACGAACGCCGTGAAACTTCCACAGGCTTTTCCAGCAGATTTGCACCTGCACATCAAAAAAGTCAAAATTTTTACACATAGACCCCATCAAACGGGAGAAATTGGCCCGGATTGCTCTCATGTGCGTTACGGGGGCATCGTTTCTCTCGCGCCGAATTCTCTCGAGCTGGGAAATCGCTCATTTTTGCGTCGCCAAATATCGTACGAACGCCGTGAAACTTCCACAGGCTTTTTCAGCAGATTTGCACCTGCACTCAAAAAAGTCAAAATTTTTACACATAGACCCCATCAAACGGGAGAAATTGGCCGGGATTGCTCTCATGTGCGTTACGGGGGCATCGTTTCTCTCGCGCCGAATTCCATCGAGCTGGGAAATCGCTCATTTTTGCGTCGCCAAATATCGTACGAACGCCGTGAAACTTCCACAGGCTTTTCCAGCAGATTGGCACGTGCACTCAAAAAAGTCAAAATTTGTACACATAGACCCCATCAAACGGGAGAAATTGGCCCGGATTGCTCTCATGTGCGTTACGGGGCATCGTTTCTCTCGCTCCGAATTCCATCGAGCTTGGAAATCGCTCATTTTTGCGTCGCCAAATATCGTACGAACGCCGTGAAACTTCCACAGGCTTTTCCAGCAGATTTGCACCTGCACTCAAAAAAGTCAAAATTTTTACACATAGACCCCATCAAACGGGAGAAATTGGCCCGGATTGCTCTCATGTGCGTTACGGGGCATCGTTTCTCTCGCGCCGAATTCCATCGAGCTGGGAAATCGCTCATTTTTGCGTCGCCAAATATCGTACGAACGCCGTGAAACTTCCACAGGCTTTTCAGCAGATTGCACGTGCACTCAAAAAAGTCAAAATTTTTACACATAGACCCCATCAAACGGGAGAAATTGGCCCGGATTGCTCTCATGTGCGTTACGGGGCATCGTTTCTCTCGCGCCGAATTCTCTCGAGCTGGGAAATCGCTCATTTTTGCGTCGCCAAATATCGTACGAACGCCGTGAAACTTCCACAGGCTTTTCCAGCAGATTGGCACGTGCACTCAAAAAAGTCAAAATTTGTACACATAGACCCCATCAAACGGGAGAAATTGGCCGGGATTGCTCTCATGTGCGTTACGGGGCATC
>NW_027620566.1:0-2000 GCF_964198595.1 Lampetra fluviatilis | reverse complement strand
GAGTGAGTGAGTGAGTGGGTGGGTGAGTGGGTGGGTGAGTGGGTGAGTGAGTGGGTGGGTGTCTGAGTGAGTGACTGAGTGAGCGAGTGTCTGAGTGAGTGACTGAGTGACTGAGTGAGTGACTGAGTGAGTGAGTGACTGAGTGAGTGAGTGAGTGTCTGACTGAGTGAGTGAGTGACTGAGTGAGTGACTGAGTGAGTGAGTGACTGAGTGAGTGAGTGGGTGAGTGAGAGTGTCGGTGAGTGTTGGTGAGTGTTGGTGAGTGTTGGTGAGTGTTGGTGAGTGTTGGTGAGTGTCTACCTTGCTCATGGCTGTGAGTGCCGGGTCACAGGCTGAGTCGAGGTCCTGCACCAGCAGCTGGATACAGTGTGAGATCACCCTGTAGGCAGACAGTACACCGCGTGGTGGGTGGGTGGGTGGGTGAGTGGGTGGGTGGGTGGGTGAGTGAGTGGGTGGGTGGGTGAGTGGGTGGGTGGGTGAGTGGGTGGGTGGGTGAGTGGGTGGGTGGGTGAGTGGGTGGGTGGGTGGGTGGGTGGGTGAGTGGGTGAATGGGTGGGTGGGTGAGTGAGTGGGTGGGTGGGTGAGTGGGTGGGTGGGTGAGTGGGTGAATGGGTGGGTGAGTGGGTGAGTGGGTGAGTGGGTGAGTGAGTGGGTGGGTGAGTGGGTGAATGGGTGGGTGAGTGGGTGAGTGGGTGAGTGGGTGGGTGGGTGAGTGGGTGAATGGGTGGGTGAGTGGGTGGGTGGGTGGGTGAGTGGGTGGGTGACTGACTGAGTGAGTGGGTGGGTGACTGACTGACTGAGTGACTGACTGAGTGTCTGAGTGACTGAGTGAGTGACTGAGTGAGTGACTCACGCGCTGAAGGCGTCCGTCTCCGCCATGAGGTTGATTCTGTGCGCCAGGCCGGGGTGGGTGAGTGACTGACTGAGTCAGTGAGTGACTGACTGACTGAGTGAGTGACTGAGTGAGTGGGTGGGTGAGTGACTGAGTGACTGACTGACTGACTGAGTGAGTGACTGACTGAGTGAGTGACTAACTGAGTGAGTGGGTGGGTGAGTGACTGAGTGACTGAGTGAGTGACTGAGTGACTGAGTGAGTGAGTGACTGAGTGACTGAGTGAGTGACTCACGCGCTGAAGGTGTCCGTCTCCGCCACCAGGTTGATTCTGTCCGACAGGCCGGGGTGGGTGAGTGACTGACTGAGTGACTGACTGAGTGACTGAGTGAGTGACTGACTGAGTGAGTGACTGAGTGACTGACTGAGTGAGTGACTGAGTGAGTGAGTGACTGAGTGACTGAGTGAGTGACTGAGTGAGTGACTGAGTGACTGAGTGACTGAGTGAGTGAGTGGACTGACTGAGTGACTGACTGAGTGACTGACTGAGTGACTGAGTGACTGAGTGACTGACTGAGTGACTGACTGAGTGAGTGACTGACTGAGTGAGTGACTGAGTGAGTGACTGAGTGAGTGACTCACGCGCTGAAGGCGTCCGTCTCCGCCACCAGGTTGATTCTGTCCGACAGGCCCGGGCTCCACTTTTTCTTTCAGCTTTTCCTCCAACTGCAACACGCAGAGACAAAGGCGCCCCAGGTAGCCTCACACAGCCGTGTAGGGGCAAGGGCTACACACTACACTATACACTACACTATACACTACACTATACACTATACTATACACTACACACTATACTATACACTACACTATACTATACACTACACTATACACTACACTATACACTACACTATACACTACACTATACACTACACTTACTATACACTACACTATACTACTACACTATACACTACACTATACACTACACTATACTATACACTACACTATACACTACACTATACACTACACTATACTATACACTATACACTACACTATACACTACACTATACACTACACTATACACTACACTATACACTACACTATACTATACACTACACTATACACTACACTATACACTACACTATACACTACACTATACATATACACTACA
>NW_027620565.1:72500-132602 GCF_964198595.1 Lampetra fluviatilis | reverse complement strand
TCACCTACCCACCCACTCACTCACTCACCCACACACCCACCCACTCACACCACCCACCTCACTCACCTACCCACCCCACTCACCCACCCACCCCCCACTCACACACTCACACCACTCACCCACCCACACCACTCACCCCCACCCACCACCTCACTCACCCCACACCCCACCCACCCCACCCACACCACCCACCCACTCACCCACCCACCCACACACTCACCCACCCACCCCCACTCACCACACACCCCACACACCACCACCCACCCACACACCCACCCCACCACCCACCCACCACCACCCCACCCACTCACCACCACACCACCCCCCACTCACTCACCCACTCACCCACCCTCTCACCCACACCACCCACCCACCCCACCACCCACCACCCACCCCACCCACCCACTCACCCCCACCCCACCACCCACACACCCACTCACCCACACCCCCACCCACCACCCCACCCACACCCACACTACCCACCCACCCCCACTCACCACCCACCCCACCACCACTCACCCACCACTCACTCACCCCCACCCACTCACCCACCCACCCACCCACCACTCACCCACACACCCACCCCACCCACCACCCACCCCCACCCCCCACACACCCACCACCACCCACTCACCCACCCACCCCCACCACCCACTCACCACTCACCACCCCACCACCCACCCACCCACCCCCACCACCCACCCACCCACTCACCCACCACCCACTCACCCACCCCCACACCCACCACTCACCCACCCACCCCCTCTCACCCACCACCCACCCACCCACTCACCCACCCACCCACACACCCACCCACCCACTCACCCACCCACACACCCACCACCCCCACCCACCCCACCCACTCACCCCACCCACCCCCACCACACCCACACACCCCCACCCACCACCCACTCACACACCCACCCACTCACCCCCCACCCACCACCCACCCACACCCCCCACCCACCCCACTCACACCACCCACTCACACCCACCACCCTCACCCCCACACCCACCCACCCACTCACCCACTCACACACCACTCACCCCCCACCCACTCACCAACCACCCCTACACCCACACCCACCACCCACTCACCACCCACCCAACACACCTCACCCACACCACCACCCACCCACTCACTCACTCACCACACCCCCACTCACCCCACCCCACTCACTCCACTCACCCACTCACCCACCACCACCACCCACTCCCACTCACCCACCCACCACTCACCCACCCCCCCCCACCCACCCACCCCCACTCCCACCCCCCACACACCCCCCACCCACTCCACCCACCCACTCCACCTCACCCACTCACCCACCCACCTCACTCACCCACTCACTCACCCACCCACCCCCTCACTCCACCCACCCCACTCACCCACTCACTCACCCACTCCACACACCACCCACACCCACTCACCACTCACCCACCCACCCACTCACCATCACCCACACTCACCTCACCCACCCACTCACTCACCCACCCCACCCACTCACACCACCTCACTCACTCACCACTCACTCACCCACCCACTCCACTCACCACCCACCCTCACCTCACTCACCCACTCACTCACTCACCCACTCACTCACTCACCCACTCACTCACCCACTCACTCACCTACCCACCCACTCACTCACCTACCCACCCACTCACTCACCCACTCACTCACTCACCCACTCACTCACCTACCCACCCACTCACTCACCCACTCACTCACCCACTCACTCACCTACCCACCCACTCACTCACCTACCCACCCACTCACTCACCCACTCACTCACCCACTCACTCACCTACCCACCCACTCACTCACCCACTCACTCACCCACTCACTCACCTACCCACCCACTCACTCACCTACCCACCCACTCACTCACCCACTCACTCACCCACTCACTCACCTACCCACCCACTCACTCACCCACTCACTCACCCACTCACTCACCTACCCACCCACTCACTCACCTACCCACCCACTCACTCACCCACTCACTCACCCACTCACTCACCTACCCACCCACTCACTCACCCACTCACTCACCCACTCACTCACCTACCCACCCACTCACTCACCTACCCACCCACTCACTCACCCACTCACTCACCCACTCACTCACCTACCCACCCACTCACTCACCCACTCACTCACCCACTCACTCACCTACCCACCCACTCACTCACCTACCCACCCACTCACTCACCCACTCACTCACCCACTCACTCACCTACCCACCCACTCACTCACCCACTCACTCACCCACTCACTCACCTACCCACCCACTCACTCACCTACCCACCCACTCACTCACCCACTCACTCACCCACTCACTCACCTACCCACCCACTCACTCACCCACTCACTCACCCACTCACTCACCTACCCACCCACTCACTCACTCACCCACTCACTCACCCACTCACTCACCTACTCACCCAATCTTTGCTCTTTGCTTCCACAGCTGAGGGAGCGATTTCTCCGTCACCTCCGTCACCGCCGCTGGCAAAACAGTTCCCCTGCCCCGATTGCTCCAGATCTTTCACCAAACTCTCCGGCCTGCGTCTGCACGGCAAGACCCACGGCAAAACCCTCGGCAAAACCCTCGGCAAAACCCACGGCAAGACTCACGGTGAGACCCACGGTGAGAGACACGGTGAGAGACACGGAGAGAGACACGGTGAGACCCACGGTGAGAGACACGGTGAGAGACACGGTGAGAGACACGGTGAGAGACGCGGTGAGACACGGTGAGAGACACGGCAAGACCCACGGCAAAACCCTCGGCAAGACTCACGGTGAGAGACACGGTGAGACACAGTGAGAGACACATGGTGAGAGACACGGGGAGACACACGGTGAGACACGGAGAGAGACACGGCGATAGACGCGGAGAGAGACACGGTGAGAGACACGGGGAGACACGGTGAGAGACACGGTGAGAGACACGGGGAGACACGGTGAGAGACACGGTGAGGCCCGCTGTGAGAGACACGGTGAGAGAAACGGGGAGACCCACGTACTCACTTTCTCACGCACTCACGTACTCACTCACGTACTCACTCACTCACGCACTCACGTACTCACTCACAGACTCACGTACGCACGTACTCACGGTTCGACTCGTACGGAGCTCCTGGGGGGCTGTTTGTTATGTAGAGGTGGTGCGGCTGAAACTGCTGCTAATGGGACTGAGCCTTTTGTTATGTAGAGGTAGTGCGGCTGAAACTGCCGCTAATGGGACTGAGCCTTTTGTTATGTAGAGGTGGTGCGGCTGAGGCTGCTGCTAATGGGACTGAGCCTTTTGTTATGTAGAGGTGGTGCGGCTGAAACTGCCGCTAATGGGACTGAGCCTTTTGTTATGTAGAGGTGGTGCGGCTGAAACTGCTGCTAATGGGACTGAGCCTTTTGTTATGTAGCGGTAGTGCGGCTGAAACTGCTGCTAATGGGACTGAGCCTTTTGTTATGTAGATGGTAGAAGCAGAAAAAGCAGTTCTGGAAGAAGCAGCTCCCTTTGCTACGTTGCTGGGTGGGTAAAACTTAAAGCAGGAAACCAGCGTGTGGAAGGAAGCTAAACATGATCAAACAAAACTGGCGCGGTGAGAGAGACAAGGTGAGAGAGACACGGTGAGAGACACGGAGAGAGAGACACGGGGAGAGACACGGGGAGAGACACGGAGAGAGACACGGAGAGAGACACGGAGAGAGAGACACGGAGAGAGAGACACGGAGAGAGACACGGGGAGAGACACGGAGAGAGAGACACGGTGAGAGACACGGGGAGAGACACGGAGAGAGAGACACGGTGAGAGACACGGGGAGAGACATGGAGAGAGACACGGAGAGAGACACGGGGAGAGACACGGAGAGAGACACGGGGAGAGACACGGAGAGAGAGACACGGTGAGAGACACGGGGAGAGACACGGAGAGAGACACGGTGAGAGACAGTGAACTGTACGGTAACTGAAGAATAGTGCCTGTCAAATAAGATGGTCCAAATTAGATGGTTGTTTTATCATGGAGGTGTTGGTTTATTCTCTGCGGCAGGTGGAGTTGGTGGTGGAGTCGGTGGTGGTGGAGTTGGTGGTGGAGTCGCTGGTGGAGTTGCTGGTGGAGTCGGTGTCGGAGCCTCCTCCGACGACGATCCCCACGCACCGACTCCGTGCCGCAAGTCGTTCGGCAAGCCGGCAAACCTTCGCAAGCACCTCAAGACCCACGCCGCCGCGAGCCTCACACCGGAGCCTCCTCTTCCCCCACCGTCACCAGCACCACCACCCTCACCGCCCCCGGTGCTACGTTGCCAGCATTGCGGCAAGTCGTTCGGCAAGCCGGCAAACCTTCGCAAGCACCTCAAGACGCACACCGCCGTGAGCCTCACTCCTCCTCCTCCTCCACCACCGTCACCACCACCACCACCGTCACCGCCGCCCTCACCCCCGGCGCTACGCTGCCAGCGTTGCGGCAAAACCTTCGGCAAGCCGGCAAACCTTCGCAAGCACCTCAAGACACACGCGGCAGGAGGAGGAGGAGGCACAGCCACGGATGGGGGTGACACGGCCACCGCCGCGGACCCTCTCCGTCCTCACCGCTGCGACGTCTGCGGCCGCTGCTTCACGCGCTCCTCCAACCTGCGGACGCACGGCCTGACCCACTCCGGCGAGCGTCCCCACGCCTGCGGCCTGTGCGGGAAGGCCTTCGGGCGGGCGGCCCACCTGCGGGCCCACGCCGCCACGCACAGCGGCGAGAGGCCCTTCATGTGCGAGCGTTGCGGAAAAGCCTTCGGGAGGGCCTCGGACCTTCGGACGCACGGGCTGACCCACTCGGGGGAGCGGGCCCACGCGTGCGGGCTGTGCGGGAAGGCCTTTGCCGTGCGCTCGAACCTGCGGGCCCACGCCCGCACGCACTCGGGGGAGAGGCCCCACGCGTGCGGGCTGTGCGGGCGGGCCTTCGCGCAGTGCGGGCACCTCAAGACGCACCTCAAGACGCACCTCAAGACGCGGACGGAGACGCGGACGGAGCTGAGCAGCGCTCACCAGAACAACGCTCACCAGAACAATGCTCACCAAAGCAGCGCTCACCAGAGCAGCACTCACCAGCAGAGCAACAGCGCTCAGTCAAACGCTCACCAGCAGAACAACGCTCACCAGCAAAGCAACAACGCTCAGTCAAACGCTCACCAGCAGAACAACGCTCACCAGAGCAACGCTCACCAGAGCAACGCTCACCAGCAAAGCAACAGCGTTCAGTTGAACGCTCACCAGCAGAACAACGCTCTTCACCAGAACAACGCTCACCAGCAAGGCAACACTCACCAGAGCAACGCTCACCAGCAAAGCAACAGCGCTCAGTTGAACGCTCACCAAAGCAACGCTCACCAGAGCAATGCTCACCAGCAAAGCAATGCTCACCAAAGCAACGCTCACCAGAGCAACGCTCACCAGCAAAGCAACAGTGCTCAGTTGAACGCTCACCAAAGCAACGCTCACCAGCAGAACAACGCTCACCAGCAGAACAACGCTCACCAGCAGAACAACGCTCACCAGCAGAACAACGCTCACCAGCAGAACAACGCTCACCAGCAGAACAACGCTCACCAGAGCAATGCTCACCAGAGCAATGCTCACCAGAGCAATGCTCACCAGCAGAGCAACAACGCTCAGTCAAACGCTCACCAGCAGAGCGCCGCTCACCATCTGGTGAGCGGCAACGCACGGTCGAACGCTCACCACTAGAAGTGCTCAGCTGTCGTTACATCATCAGCACAGACTGTTATGTAGAGGTGGTGCGGCTGAAACTGCCGCTAATGGGACTGAGCGTTTTGTTATGTAGAGGTGGTGCGGCTGAAACTGCTACTCATGGGACAGCCTTTTGTTATGTAGAGGTGGTGCGGCTGAAACTGCTGCTAATGGGACTGAGCCTTTTGTTATGTAGAGGTGGTGCGGCTGAAACTGCTGCTAATGGGACTGAGCCTTTTGTTATGTAGAGGTGGTGCGGCTGAAACTGCTGCTCATGGGACTGAGCCTTTTGTTATGTAGAGGTGGTGCGGCTGAAACTGCCGCTAATGGGACTGAGCCTTTTGTTATGTAGAGGTGGTGCGGCTGAAACTGCTACTCATGGGACAGCCTTTTGTTATGTAGAGGTAGTGCGGCTGAAACTGCTGCTAATGGGACTGAGCCTTTTGTTATGTAGAGGTGGTGCGGCTGAAACTGCTGCTCATGGGACTGAGCCTTTTGTTATGTAGAGGTGGTGCGGCTGAAACTGCCGCTAATGGGACTGAGCCTTTTGTTATGTAGAGGTGGTGCGGCTGAAACTGCTGCTAGGAATGAGCCTTTTGTTATGTAGAGGTGGTGCAGCTGAAACTGCTGCTCATGGGACTGAGCCTTTTGTTATGTAGAGGTAGGTAGTAGGAGAACGTCAATCAAGCGGGTGGTGGTGGTGGTGGTGTTGGCTGTGGTATTGGCCGGCTCTCTGTGTCGCGTTACATTTGCAAGTCCACTCGGTTTCGTTTTCTCTTTCGTTTGTACCTGACGATGATGATTGATTGTGTTGCAGTCGTCGTGGGAATATTATTTAAGTTTCGATTGAAAGCTGTTCGTGACTGCAGCATGGATTCATTTTCTTGGTTCTTTCGGTAAAGTCATCACGGAGAAGGGAAATAATAAAATAATAAAAATAAAACATAATAAGATGCAATTCTCACGACGTTTCGGCCACAACGCAAGCAGCCGTGCTCAGGTGAAGAACAGGTCTGTCGGAAAGACAGCGTCTGAATGAGCACCACCAAGCTTGGCAGCGTCTGAATGAGCACCACCAAGCTTGGCAGCGTATATACTTAAATATATACTTAAATATACGCCGCCAAGCTTGGTGGTGTTCAGAAGAACAGGTCTGTCGGAAAGACAGCGTCTGAATGAGCACCACCAAGCTTGGCAGCGTATCTACTTAAATATATACTTAAATATACGCCGCCAAGCTTGGTGGTGTTCAGAAGAACAGGTCTGTCGGAAAGACAGCGTCTGAATGAGCACCACCAAGCTTGGCAGCGTATATACTTAAATATATACTTAAATATACGCTGCCAAGCTTGGTGGTGTTCAGAAGAACAGGTCTGTCGGAAAGACAGCGTCTGAATGAGCACCACCACGCTTGGCAGCGTATCTACTTAAATATATACTTAAATATACGCTGCCAAGCTTGGTGGTGTTCAGAAGAACAGGTCTGTCGGAAAGACAGCGTCTGAATGAGCACCACCACGCTTGGCAGCGTATCTACTTAAATATATACTTAAATATACGCCGCCAAGCTTGGTGGTGTTCAGAAGAACAGGGCTGTCGGAAAGACAGCGTCTGAATGAGCACCACCAAGCTTGGCAGCGTATATACTTAAATATATACTTAAATATACGCTGCCAAGCTTGGTGGTGTTCAGAAGAACAGGTCTGTCGGAAAGACAGCGTCTGAATGAGCACCACCACGCTTGGCAGCGTATCTACTTAAATATATACTTAAATATACGCTGCCAAGCTTGGTGGTGTTCATTCAGACGCTGTCTTTCCGACAGACCTATTCTTCACCTGAGGACGGCTGCTTGCGTTGTGGCCGAAACGTCGTGAGAATTGTATTTTGTTTTATTTTATTATTTTATTATTTCCCTTCTACGTATTTTCTAATAAAATTGTATTTTATTTTGTTGTATTTTTATTATTTTATTATTTCCCTTCTACGTATTTTATAAAAAAAAATTGCATTTTATAATAAAATTGTATTTTATAATGTTTTATTTTATTATTTCCCTTCTACGTATTTTATAATAAAATTGTATTTAATGTAGTTTTATTTTTATTATTTTATTATTTCCCTTCTACGTATTTTATAATGAAATTGTATTTTATGATGTTTTATTTTATTATTTCCCTTCTATCTACGTGTTTTATAATAAAAGTGTATTTTATTAATTAGTATTTTTATTATTTTATTATTTCCCTTCTACGTATTTTATAATAAAAATGTTATTTTATTATGTTTTATTTTTATTATTTTATTATTTCCCTTCTACGTGACGACTTTACCGAAAAAACCAAGAAGACTAACGCTTTCTATCAACTCACTCTGTCTGTTGTTGTATCCTCAAATCTTGTAACTCAATTTTAACACTTCCCAATGTGGCATCGACTGCAAACTTGGTAAACTTGCGTCATACTGATGACAACACGATATTCTATCATTAAACATTTATACATTTTTAAACATCATTATACGTTTCTAAACATCATTATACGTTTTAAACATCATTATACGTTTCTGCTTGGGTCTAATTGGCCACGGTCACTTACGTGATGGCAAACTTCAGGGGCCACTTCCTGGAGTCGTGGAGTTCTTCCATGACTAGTACGGTACATTTCATCAACGCGTGTTTTTAAAATACAGTGATACCTCGGTTCACGAACTCCGCTTCGGTTCACGAACAACTCGGTTCACGAACAGAAAAGTTCACAACAATCTGCTCCGGTTCACGAACTCCGCTTCGGTTCACGAACAACTCGGTTCACGAACAGAAAAGTTCACAACAATCTGCTCCGGTTCACGAACTCCGCTTCGGTTCACGTACAACTCGGTTCACGAACAGAAAAGTTCATGACAATATGCTCCGGTTCACGAACTCCGCGTCGGTTCACGTACAACTCGGTTCACGAACAGAAAAGTTCATGACAATCTGCTCCGGTTCACGAACTCCGCTTCGGTTCACGTACAACTCGGTTCACGAACAGAAAAGTTCATGACAATATGCTCCGGTTCACGAACTCCGCGTCGGTTCACGTACAACTCGGTTCACGAACAGAAAAGTTCATGACAATCTGCTCCGGTTCACGAACTCCGCGTCGGTTCACGTACAACTCGGTTCACGAACAGAAAAGTTCATAACAATATGCTCCGGTTCACGAACTCCGCTTCGGTTCACGTACAACTCGGTTCACGAACAGAAAAGTTCATGACAATCTGCTCCGGTTCACGAACTCCGCTCCGATTCACGAACAACTCGGTTCACGAACAGAAAAGTTCATAAAATTATGCTCCGGTTCACGAACTCCGCTTCAGTTCATGAACAACTCGGTTCACGAACAGAAAAGTTCATAACAATCTGCTCCGGTTCACGAACTCCGCTTCAGTTCATGAACAACTCGGTTCACGAACAGAAAAGTTCATAACAATCTGCTCCGGTTCACGAACTCCGCTTCAGTTCATGAACAACTCGGTTCACGAACAGAAAAGTTCATGACAATATGCTCCGGTTCACGAACTCCGCGTCGGTTCACGTACAACTCGGTTCACGAACAGAAAAGTTCATGACAATCTGCTCCGGTTCACGAACTCCGCTCCGATTCACGAACAACTCGGTTCACGAACAGAAAAGTTCATAACAATATGCTCCGGTTCACCAACTCCGCTTCGGTTCACGTACAACTCGGTTCACGAACAGAAAAGTTCATAACAATCTGCTCCGGTTCACGAACTCCGCTTCGGTTCACGAACAACTCGGTTCACGAACAGAAAAGTTCATAACAATCTGCTCCGGTTCACGAACTCCGCTTCGGTTCACGAACAACTCGGTTCACGAACAGAAAAGTTCACAACAATCTGCTCCGGTTCACGAACTCCGCTTCGGTTCACGAACAACTCGGTTCACGAACAGAAAAGTTCATAACAATCTGCTCCGGTTCACGAACTCCGCTTCGGTTCACGAACAACTCGGTTCACGAACAGAAAAGTTCATGACAATCTGCTCCGGTTCACGAACTCCGCTTCAGTTCATGAACAACTCGGTTCACGAACAGAAAAGTTCATCAAAATCTGCTCCGGTTCACGAACTCCGCTTCGGTTCATGAACAGGAGCCGCGGCCATTTTAATGCTATTTCCAGGCTGTCACGTGGTCGTGACTTCCTGTAGGAAGATCGTGGAGAGAAGAAGAGACGCAGAAAGAAGTACTGTGAAGACACTTTCAGTGACTTTTTGCTTTTTGGTGTGCTTTTTTAGCACATACAGTACTATTGTTACGTAGGCCAGGTTGAGTCACAAACCGTAGCTCTCCATAACAAAGGCTCAGCCTCTCAAGCCTCACCTTACCATGTGAATAAAAAGTGTGCCGTACTTGGCCCTTACCCCACCCCCCTCTCCAACCATTATATAAACGGAGTGGTAGCTCTTGCAATCTCTCATTTACTTGATACAGCTGTCGTGGCTGTGACGGTTCCACCTGAAGACGGAAGCTTGTGTTGCCTCCGAAACGTCGTGATTTTTCTTTTATTTATTTTACTTTTATTAATTAAATTTTTTTTACCTACACGGTGACTTTCATAATCAACGTTTTTGGGGGGGTTTAGATCGCGTTATTTATAAATGTGTCGTAACCCTCCACCACCCGACACGGCCAATCAGTAAAAAAGTGTCACGTTGACAAAAGACAAACTAGTTCACTGCTTTAGCCCCCACACCGGTGTGTGTTGAAGCGCGAAACCACAACATCTACAATTGTTGAGTAGCACTGTGACGTTTCGCTGGCAATTGCATCCAGCATCATCGGGCAATTCGCCAGAATGGTGAGGGGCTCTGCTGTGTCTCCCGTTCTTATATAGAGCAGCAGTAGCAGCAGGGTGACGTCATCATTAACTCATTAACTAAAAAAAACTAAGATTATGAATCCTTGCAGTCACGAAAGCTTCAAATCTAGAATTCTGGTACCCACACACACATATACGGAAATCCCTAGGGGGGCAATAATCCTACTTTGCGGATTTCCACCTGTCGCGAAGGGTTCCGGTCCACATTAACCGAAGATAAACGAGGGGTCACTGAATATTTCTCTTAAATATTACTTACTTATTATGTGAAGCTGTCAACGCGACTTTGCTTGAAGGAACACAACGAAATACACTGGTCAGCACACTTGTCTGGCATAAGGTATTTCAACGGGTATAATGTATTTACACTATGAGACATCTCCTTTACCAGTGGCAAAATATCGTAGTAGGTTTTTACCCTTTTAAACTGGCACAAAACTGACACCTTTATGCAAGGCATCATGTTTAAAATGACCACAACACAAGTAGTCAACAAAGCAAACAAAAACCACAACTCTGATGATGATAATGATATGCACCGTCCTTGAAGTTGATTGGTCCACACCCGAGACAGCTTTCTTTAGAGCCTAGTCCCCATTGGTGTTGGATCAGATGACACCAGAATGCGTACAACTCAAACACAGTGCAATCTCAGAGTATTGAGAGCTCTGGGTGAGCATTCACACTATGAGAGCTCTTTTACCAGTGGCAGAATCTAGTAGTAGGTTTTTACCCTTTTAAACTGGCACAAAACTGACACCTTTATTCAAGGCATCATGTTTGTGTAGTGGTGGTGTTGACGTGCGCCGACTGTGACAGTGATGGATCACGGGGCGGCGCGGCGTGGGTGCTGAGGCACGCTGAGATGTGGGAAAACAGGATCGTAGCCAGCGCCCAGTGATTGGTCGAATAGGATGGGTGCTCGCAGCGACGTCCGCAGGTGGGGTATAAAGGGGGACGCGCGAGAGCACTCGGGGAGAGTTATCCAGTTGAAGACCGAAGACGGAGTTGAAGACCTAGTGCCCCGAGACCCCTAGTCCCGCCGTCCTTGTAGGGACCGGGGCCCTGTGTGGCTCGGAGGCGAGACTGTGGGACCCGGGGTCCGACGCCCACGTGGGTCGGGCTGGGGACCCACAGTCAAGACGGACACCCCGGGCAGGGAGTGTCCCGAGTAGCTCAGGGGCGTTAGTCGCCGGGTAGCTAAGTGGGTGTTGGTCACCCGAGTAGCTCAGTGGGCGTTAGTCGCCGAGTAGCTAAGTGGGTGTTGGTCACCCGAGTAGCTCAGTGGGCGTTAGTCGCCGAGTAGCTAAGTGGATGTTGGTCACCCGAGTAGCTCAGTGGCGTTAGTCGCCGAGTAGCTAAGTGGGTGTTGGTCACCCGAGTAGCTCAGTGGGCGTTAGTCGCCGGGTAGCTAAGTGGGTGTTGGTCACCCGAGTAGCTCAGTGGGCGTTAGTCGCCAGGGTAGCTAAGTGGGTGTTTGTCACCCGCGATACAAAGTGGGTGTTTGTCACCCGAGATACAAAGTGGGTGTTTGTCACCCGAGATACAAAGTAGGTGTTAGTCACCTGTGAACGAGTTTGGTAAAATAAAGAGTGTGTTACCCGTGAAGTCGTCTCCCGCCGAGTTACTACATTACATTTGCAATAAGCCACTGGTAAAAGAGATTTCATAGTGTAAATGCTCAACCCGAGCTCTCAATACTCTGATAGTGCACTGTGTTTGAGTTGTATGCCTTCTGGTGTCATCTGGTCCAACACCGATGGGGACTAGGCTCTAAATAAAGCCACTCACTCGCTCGCTCACTCGCTCACTCACCCGCACGCTCACTCGCCCACTCACCCACCCACTCACCCACTCACTCACCTATCCACTCACCCACTCACTCACCCACTCACCCACTCACTCACTCACCCACTCACCCACTCACCCACTCACTCACACACTCACTCACCCACTGGTGGATGAAGGTCATTGTGGGGACGATGTTGGTGATGATGATGGTGGTGGTGGTGATGGTGGTGGTGATGGTGGTGGTGATGATGATGGTAGTGATGATGATGATGGTGGTAGTGATGATGATGGTGGTGATGATGGTGGTGGTAGTGATGATTATGGTGATGTTGATGGTGGTGATGTTGATGGTAGTGATGTTATTCTATGAGGAAATGGGTCAATTTGACCCAGACCAGATTATACAAACAGACGGAGATGGGGAGAGAGTTGATAGAGAGAGTTGTGGTGGTGGTGGTGTAGGTGGTGGTGATGGTGGTGATGGTGATGGTGGTGATGGTGGTGGTGGTGATGGTGGTGATGGTGGTGGTGGTGATGGTTGTGGTGATGGTGGTGGTGGTGATGGTGGTGGTGGTTTTGGTGGTGATGGTGGTGGTGATGGTGGTGGGGGTGGAGGTGGTGGTGGTGGTGGTGGAGGTGGTGGAGGTGGTGGTTGTGGTGATGGTGGTGGTGGTGATGGTGGTGATGGTGGTGGGGGTGGAGGTGGTGGTGGTGGGTGGAGGTGGTGGTTGTGGTGGTGGTGGTGGTGGGGGTGGTGGTGGTGGTGGTGGTGGTGGGGGTGGAGGTGGTGGTGGTGGTGGTGGGGGTGGAGGTGGTGGTGGTGATGGGGGTGATGGTGGTGATGGTGGTGATGGGGGTGATGGTGGTGATGGTGGTGATGGTGGTGATGGTGGTGATGGTGGTGGTGGTGATGGTGGTGGTGGTGGTGGTGATGGTGGTGGGGGTGGAGGTGGTGGTGGTGGTGGTGGTGGAGGTGTTGGAGGTGGTGGTTGTGGTGGTGATGGTGGTGGTGGTGATGGTGGTGATGGTGGTGGGGGTGGAGGTGGTGGTGGTGGGTGTGGTGGTTGTGGTGGTGGTGGTGGGGGTGGAGGTGGTGGTGGTGGTGGTGGTGGTGGGGGTGGAGGTGGTGGTGGTGGTGGTGGTGATGGTGGTGATGGTGGTGGTGATGGGGGTGATGGTGGTGATGGGGGTGAGGTAATGGTGGTGATGGGGGTGGTGGTGGTGATGGGGGTGGTGATGGTGGTGATGGTGGTGATGGTGATGGTGGTGATGATGGTGATGATGGTGGTGATGGTGGTGGTGGTGGTGATGGTGGTGGTGGTGATGATGATGGTGGTGATGGTGATGATGGTGGTGAGGTGAGGTCATGGTAAAGTAATGGTGAGGTGATGGTGGTGATGGTGGTGAAGTGATGGTGGTGATGGTGGTGGTGATGATGGTGATGGTGGTGATGGTGATGGTGGTGATGGTGGTGAAGTGATGGTGGTGGTGGTGATGGTGGTGGTGGTGATGGTGGTGATGGTTTTGGTGGTGATGGTGGTGGTGATGGTGGTGGGTGTGGAGGTGGTGGTTGTGGTGGTGATGGTGGTGATGGTGGTGGTGATGGTTTTGGTGGTGATGGTGGTGGTGATGGTGGTGGTGATGGTGGTGATGGTGGTGGTGGTGATGGTGGTGATGGTGGTGGTGATGGTGGTGATGGTGGTGGGGGTGGGGGTGGAGGTGGTGGTGGTGGAGGTGGTGGTTGTGGTGGTGGTGGGGGTGGAGGTGGTGGTGGTGGTGGTGGTGGGGGTGGAGGTGGTGGTGGTGATGGGGGTGATGGTGGTGATGGGGGTGATGGTGAGGTGATGGTGGTGATGGTGGTGATGGTGGTGGTGGTGATGGTGATGGTGGTGGTGATGGTGGTGGTGATGGTGGTGGGGGTGGAGGTGGTGGTGGTGGTGGTGGTGGAGGTGGTGGAGGTGGTGGTTGTGGTGGTGATGGTGATGGTGGTGATGGTGGTGATGGTGGTGGTGATGGTGGTGATGGTGGTGGGGGTGGAGGTGGTGGTGATGGTGGTGATGGTGGTGGTGATGGTGGTGGTGGTGATGGGGGTGAGGTGATGGTGGTGATGGGGGTGGTGGTGGTGATGGGGGTGGTGATGGTGGTGATGGTGGTGATGGTGATGTTGGTGATGATGGTGATGATGGTGGTGATGGTGGTGGTGGTGATGGTGGTGGTGGTGATGATGATGGTGGTGGTGATGATGGTGATGATGGTGATGATGGTGGTGATGGTGGTGATGATGATGGTGATGATGGTGGTGATGATGGTGGTGATGATGATGGTGAATTGATGGTGAATTGATGGTGAATTGATGGTGTTCAGGGGGAGAGTTCGGGGGGAGAGTTCATTGTGGGAGGATGAGGGGGTAGCTTCGTGCGTCAGCCAATGGGAGGTGAGGGATGGAGCGAGTTAAATTTAATCTTGACTTTGACTGTGGCGCTTCTATTCATAGAGACACACACAGACAGACACACACGCAGACAGACACGTGGAGAGAGACACGTGGAGAGAGAGACACACGTGGAGAGAGAGACACGTGGAGAGACACACTGAGACACACAGACACACAGACAGACACGTGGAGAGAGACACGTGGAGAGAGAGACACGTGGAGAGACACACTGAGACACACACACAGACACACACGCAGACAGACACGTGGAGAGAGACACGTGGGGAGAGAGACACACGTGGAGAGAGAGACACGTGGAGAGACACACTGAGACACACACACAGAGACAGACAGACACGTGGAGAGAGACACGTGGAGAGAGAGACACGTGGAGAGAGAGACACGTGGAGAGACACACAGAGACACACAGAGACACAGACAGACACGTGGAGAGAGACACGTGGAGAGAGAGACACGTGGAGAGAGAGAGACACGTGGAGAGACACACAGAGACACACAGAGACACGTGGAGAGAGAGAGAGAGACACGTGGAGAGAGACAGACAGACACACACACAGAGACACACACAGACACACACACAGAGACACGTGGAGAGAGAGACACGTGGAGAGAGACACAGAGACACACACAGAGACACGTGGAGAGAGAGAGAGACACGTGGAGAGAGACAGACAGACACACACACAGAGACACACACAGACACACACACAGAGACACGTGGAGAGAGAGACACGTGGAGAGAGACACAGAGACACACACAGAGACACGTGGAGAGAGAGAGAGAGAGACACGTGGAGAGAGACAGACAGACACACACACAGAGACACACACAGACACACACAGAGACACGTGGAGAGAGAGACGCACAGAGACACACACACACACAGACACACACAGAGAGACACACACAGACACACACGTGGAGAGAGACACGTGAAGAGAGACACACGTGGAGAGAGACACGTGGAGAGACACACAGAGACACACACACAGAGAGACACGTGGAGAGAGAGACACGTGGAGAGACACACAGAGACACACACACAGAGAGACACGTGGAGAGAGAGACACGTGGAGAGAGACACGTGGAGAGACACACAGAGACACACACACAGAGAGACACGTGGAGAGAGAGACACGTGGAGAGACACACAGAGACACACACACAGAGAGACACGTGGAGAGAGAGACACGTGAAGAGAAACACACAGAGACACGTGGAGAGAGAGAGAGAGACACGTGGAGAGAGACACACAGACACACACAGAGACACACACACACAGACACACACACAGAGACACACGTGGAGAGAGAGACACGTGGAGAGAGAGACACGTGGAGAGAGAGACACACAGACACACAGAGACACACACAGACACAGAGACACGTGGAGAGAGACACGAGGAGAGAGACACGGGGAGAGAGACACGGGGAGAGAGACACACACACACAGAGACACGTGGAGAGAGAGACACGGGGAGAGAGACACGGGGAGAGAGACACGGGGAGAGAGACACGGGGAGAGAGAGACACGGGGAGAGAGACACGGGGAGAGAGACACGGGGAGAGAGACACGGGGAGAGAGACACACACACAGAGAGACACGGGGAGAGAGAGACACGGGGAGAGAGACACGGGGAGAGAGACACGGGGCGAGAGACAGAGAGAGTCAGAGAGACAGACACACACAGAGAGAAAGAGAGAGACACGGGGGGAGAGAGAGAAACGTTGACCCTTATCATCATCACCATCATCAGCATTCATATTTCCCAACACGTGGTCAAGAGACTGACCCACAGAGACTCACACAGACTCGCGGAGACTCACAGAGACTCACAGAGACCTACAGAGACCTACAGAGACAATCAGAGAACTACAGACACCCACAGAGACCTACAGAGACCTACAGAGACTCACAGAGACCCACAGACACCCACAGAGACCTACAGAGACCCACACAGACTCGCGGAGACTCACAGAGACTCACAGAGACCTACAGAGACCTACAGAGACAATCAGAGAACTACAGACACCCACAGAGACCTACAGAGACCTACAGAGACTCACAGAGACCCACAGACACCCACAGAGACCTACAGAGACCCACACAGACTCGCGGAGACTCACAGAGACTCACAAAAGAAAGTTACAAGGTGAGTGGGTGGGTGGGTGAGTGAGTGAGTGGGTGAGTGAGTGTGTGAGTGAGTGAGTGGGTGAGTCAGTGGGTGAGTGAGTGAGTGGGTGGGCGAGTGAGTGGGTGGGCGAGTGAGTGAGTGGGTGGGTGAGTGAGTGAGTTAGTGGGTGGGTGAGTGAGTGAGTGAGTGGGTGAGTCAGTGGGTGAGTGAGTGGGTGAGTGATTTCGGTGGGTGAATGAGTGGGTGAGTGAGTGAGTGTGTGAGTGAGTTGGTGAGTGAGTGAGTGTGTGAGTGAGTGGGTGGGTGAGTGAGTGAGTGGGTGGGTGAGCGAGTGAGTGGGCGGGTGAGTGGGAGGGTGAGTGGGTGAGTGAGTGGGTGGGTGAGTGAGTGAGTGAGTGTGTGAGTGAGTGGGTGGGTGAGTGAGTGAGTGGGTGAGTAAATGAGTGGGTGAGTGGGTGGGTGAGTGATCGGGTGGGTGGGTGAGTGGGTGGGTGGATGAGTGGGTGGGTGAGTGGGTGGGTGAGTGATCGGGTGTGTGAGTGGGTGGGTGGGTGGATGAGTGGGTGGGTGAGTGGGTGGGTGGGTGGATGAGTGGGTGGGTGGGTGAGTGAGTGGGTGAGTGGGTGGGTGAGTGAGTGAGTGGGTGAGTGAGTGAGTGGGTGGGTGGGTGGGTGAGTGAGTGAGTGGGTGGGTGGGTGGGTGGGTGGGTGAGTGGGTGGGTGGGTGAGTGGGTGGGTGAGTGGGTGGGTGGGTGGGTGGGTGAGTGGGTGGGTGGGTGAGTGGGTGGGTGGGTGGGTGAGTGGGTGTGTGAGTGGGTGGGTGAGTGGGTGGGTTTGTGAGTAGGTGGGTGAGTGGGTGGTTGAGTGGGTGGGTGAGTGGGTGGGTGAGTGGGTGGGTGTGTGAGTAGGTGGGTGAGTGGGTGGGTGAGTGGGTGGGTGAGTGAGTGGGTGGGTGTGTGAGTGGGTGGGTGGATGAGTGGGTGTGTGAGTGGGTGGGTGAGTGAGTGGGTGGGTGGGTGTGTGAGTGGGTGGGTGAGTGGGTGGGTGAGTGAGCGAGTGAGTGGGTGGCCGAGTGAGTGGGTGTGTGAGTGGGTGGGTGGGTGAGTGGGTGGGTGAGTGGGTGTGTGAGTGAGTGGGTGTGTGAGTGGGTGGGTGGGTGAGTGAGTGGGTGGGTGGGGCGGTGATTGCGTCATCAGCTGAATCAGTGGTTGTGCAACTCTCATTGTAGACGGTCACTTACACAGACACAGGCAAAGCTTCCCCAGTGAGTCTCTAGCGGGCTGTAGGGCAAGGGGTTCACTCCCTCACCCACCCACTCACTCACCCACTCACCCACTCACCCATTCACTCACCCACTCACCCACTCACCCACTCACTCACTCACCCACCCACTCACTCACTCACCCACCCACTCACTCACCCACTCATTCACTCACCCACTCATTCACTCACCCACTCACTCACTCACCCACTCATTCACTCACCCACTCACTCACCCACTCACTCACGCACTCACTAACCCACTCATTCAGCCACTCACTCACTCACCTACTCACTCACTCACCCACTCACCCACTCACCCATTCACTCACCCACTCACCCACTCACCCACTCACCCCCTCACTCACTCACCCACTCACCCACTCACCCACTCACCCACTCACCCACTCACTCACTCACCCATCCACCCACCCACTCACTCACTCACTCACCCACCCACTCACTCACCCACTCACCCACTCACCCATTCACTCACCCACTCACCCACTCACCCACTCACTCACTCACCCACCCACTCACTCACTCACCCACCCACTCACTCACCCACTCATTCACTCACCCACTCATTCACTCACCCACTCACTCACTCACCCACTCATTCACTCACCCACTCACTCACCCACTCACTCACGCACTCACTAACCCACTCATTCAGCCACTCACTCACTCACCTACTCACTCACTCACCCACTCACCCACTCACCCATTCACTCACCCACTCACCCACTCACCCACTCACCCCCTCACTCACTCACCCACTCACCCACTCACCCACTCACCCACTCACCCACTCACTCACTCACCCATCCACCCACCCACTCACTCACTCACTCACCCACCCACTCACTCACCCACTCATTTACTCACCCACTCATTCACTCACCCACTCACTCACCCACTCATTCACTCACCCACTCACTCACCCACTCACTCACGCACTCACTAACCCACTCATTCAGCCACTCACTCACTCACCTACTCACTCACCCACTCACCCACTCCCTCACCCACCCACTCACGCACTCACTCACCCACTCATTCAGCCACTCACTCACCTACTCACTCACCCACTCACTCACTCACCCACCCACTCACTCACTCACTCACCCACTCACTCACTCACTCACTCACCCACTCACTCACTCACCCACTCACTCACTCACTCACCCACTCCATCACCCACCCACGCACCCACCCACCCACGCACCCACTCACTCACTCACTCACCCACTCACTCACTCACCCACTCACTCACCTACTCACTCACCCACTCACTCACTCACCCACTCACTCACCCACTCACCCACCCACTCATTCACTCACCCACTCACTCACTCTTTCACTCACCCACTCACTCACTTACCCACCCACCTACGCACCCACTCACTCACCCACTCACTCACTAACTCACTCACCCACTCCATCACCCACCCACTCACGCACTCACTCACCCACGCAGTCACCCACGCATTCAACCACTCACTCACTCACCTACTCACTCACCCACTCACTCACCCACTCACTCACTTACCACTCACCCACTCATTCACTCACCCACTCACCAACTCCCCCACACACTCACCCATCTCTCCATCTCTTCGCAAGCCCGTACCATCCCCGTTTAGCCCCCTCTATCCGGCCAAACAAAAGCTGTCTAGGCATGCGGTGGCTGGGCATGCGGGCTACATGACCCAGCCAACGCAGCCTTGCCTGCCGGAGGAGCTCACCGATGGGACTTTGTCCAGATCTTTCAAGGATTTGTGAGCTCCTCACACATTCCAGCCTGGTTAAACTCAGGATGAATCGTAGGCAGGCCAGCCTAAGTGTTTATAACCGGCAAAGATGCTCCATTAGGGGGGTCCACGTTTCGCAAGCATAGAGAAGGGAGGGAATGACTGTGGCCGAGAAGACCTGAAGCTTCATGCGGAGTGACAGACCAGGTAGCTTCCACACAGCGTTACGCAACCGATGAAAAGATATTGCCGCTCGACTGATTCGGAGTGAGACCTCTGTTGTGAAACCGGAGCCGGTCATAAGCACACTGCCCAGGTATGGGAAACTCTCCACTCTCTCCACTACTGCCCCATCACCAATTGGGAGTTGTGGGGGTGGAGTGTCCGATGGCACAACATACCCAGGCAGGTGCTTAGTTTTGGTGGGGCTGATGGTAAGGCCCCACCTCTTCGTGACAAGCTCCAGTCTCAGCAGCAGCGTCTCCAACTCCTCTTCTGAATGAGCAGCTATTACCAAATCATCGACATACATAACGTGGTTGACCAATAGGGAGCCATCCCTTGACCGCACCCGGGCATCGATCAGCCTCCAATTGTATCTGTACAAAATGGAAATTCCCCCGGTACAGCTATTGAAGGCTTCACGAACTACGTGGTCAAAATAGATGTTAAATAATGTGGGAGCCAGAGGACATCCCTGTCGCACCCCAAGGTGTACAGGGAAAGGCTCCGACTCCCGGCCACGTAGTTTTACCCGGGCCCGCTCACCATCATGAAGGTCCTTAATGATCGTGAGCAGAGGGTCAGGGACTCCGAAAGCACGAAGAACAACCCAGAGCCCAGGCCTACTGATGGTATCATAGGCCTTGACCAGGTCAATAAAGCAGAGATGTAGGTCTTGTTGGAATTCCCTGCACCTCTGCTGTAGCAGACGGACAGAAAATATGGCATCTGTGCAGGACCGCCCTTTCCTGAAACCGCATTGGGGCTCCGCAAGCCTCTCCTCAGCGTGCCTAGCAAGGCGATGTTGAATAATCCTTGCCAGGACCTTTCCCGGCACACTGAGGAGTGAGATGCCCCTGTAGTTGTTGCAGTCTGTGCGGTCCCCCTTCTTAAAGAGGGGGACCACCAGGGCATCCTTCCAATCCTGCGGAACCCGTCCAGTGGTCCAGACTGCTGTTATCATGTCATGTAGGGCAGTCTGTGCACAAACGCCACCTTCCCTCAGCATTTCGCTTGGGAGATCATCTCTGCCCGGTGCCTTTCCTGGTCTCAGACTCTGGATCGCCCTCAGTACTTCCTCAACAGATGTCACCTCAGCCAGCCACTCACAGGGGGTGACTTCTTCCTCCAATATTTGAGGCACCGCAGCCTCAGCAGGGTCATCCCCACTTTGTGCCACGATGTTTTCCAGGCTGAGGGATGTCCCCTCCCTTAAGACCTCAGAAATGCTCAGCAAATCTGCAAACCTGTTCCTGGGGGTCGGAGATTGGATCCCCGTTTTTTCCCCTAATGATGGTGACAGGTGTGGCGCTGCAGGTTACTTTGTTTGATGGAGTTTAATAGTGATTTGTGATCGCGGGCCACTGAGGCAGACTCCATCTCCTCAGCAACCCGCGACCACCACCCATCCTTGCAGCGCCTCACGGCTCTCCGAACCTCCGAGCGAAGGCTGCGGTAAACCTCCTCATTCTCTGACGTGGGATGCTGTAGCCGATGAGAGTGGGCCTGTCGCTTTTTCTCAATTAACCTGAACACCTCCTCCGTCAGCCAGGGTTTCTGGGGAGGTCTGGACCGCGTACCCAAAGCAGCCATTGCAGCTGCATGAGTCACAGTCTTAAACCTCGCCCATTTACCCTCGACATCAGGAGGAGTGGGGGACGATGCCAACACCAGCCGCAAGCGATGATGAAATTCTCGCTTGCAACTTTCATCGGCTATCTGAGACCAGGCCACTATGGGTTGGAATGGGGTCCTGGGTGTGGAAGAATGGCAAGCGCATCTTACAGATGACAAGTCGATGGTCAGAGGGCAGATCAGATCCACGGTAGGTCCTGGTGTCAAGGACATGGGCTCGCATCCGCTGGTCCGTCACTATGTAGTCCAGCAGATGTTCTTGCTTGGAACTTGGCGTGCATCCATGATGTTGTGTGGATGCGCCGATGCCGGAAGAGCGTGTTGCTAATTACAAGCCCATGGGCTGCACAACAATCTAGCAGCCTCCTACCGTTGTTATTGAGTTGATCTAGCAGACTCACTCACACACACACAGACACACACACACAGACACACACACGCACACACTGACACACACACACACAGACACACACACACACACTGACACACACACACACACACAGACACACACACACACACACAGACACACACACACAGACACACACACACACACAGACACACACACAGACACACACAGACACACACACACACCAGATGTGGTTCTGTGGCAGTTGGGAATGTTCCGACTTCCGCTTTGAGGAGCTCAGAGGGGGCTCCACTTTCACATTCTGTGGTGCACTCAGCACTGCACCATAGACTCAACACTGCACCATAGACTCAACACTGCACCATAGACTCAACACTGCACCATAGACTCAGCACTGCACCATAGACTCAACACTGCACCATAGACTCAACACTGCACCATAGACTCAACACTGCACCATAGACTCAGCACTGCACCATAGACTCAACACTGCACCATTGACTCAACACTGCACCATAGACTCAGCACTGCACCATAGACTCAACACTGCACCATAGACTCAACACTGCACCATAGACTCAACATTGCACCATAGACTCAGCACTGCACCATAGACTCAACACTGCACCATTGACTCAACACTGCACCATAGACTCAACACTGCACCATAGACTAAGCACTGCACCATAGACTCAACACTGCACCATTGACTCAACACTGCACCATAGACTCAGCACTGCACCATAGACTCAACACTGCACCATAGACTCAACACTGCACCATAGACTCAACACTGCACCATAGACTCAGCACTGCACCATAGACTCAACACTGCACCATTGACTCAACACTGCACCATAGACTCAGCACTGCACCATAGACTCAACACTGCACCATAGACTCAACACTGCACCATAGACTCAACACTGCACCATAGACTCAACACTGCACCATTGACTCAACACTGCACCATAGACTCAACACTGCACCATAGACTCAGCACTGCACCATAGACTCAACACTGCACCATTGACTCAACACTGCACCATAGACTCAGCACTGCACCATAGATTCAACACTGCACCATAGACTCAACACTGCACCATAGACTCAACACTGCACCATAGACTCAGCACTGCACCATAGACTCAACACTGCACCATTGACTCAACATTGCACCATAGACTCAGCACTGCACCATAGACTCAACACTGCACCATAGACTCAACACTGCACCATAGACTCAACACTGCACCATAGACTCAACACTGCACCATAGACTCAGCACTGCCCATAGACTCAACACTGCACCATAGACTCAACACTGCACCATAGACTCAACACTGCACGATAGACTCAACACTGCACCATAGACTCAACACTGCCCATAGACTCAACACTGCACCATAGACTCAACACTGCACCATAGATTCAGCACTGCACCATAGACTCAACACTGCACCATAGACTCAACACTGCACCATAGACTCAACACTGCACCATAGACTCAACACTGCACCATAGACTCAGCACTGCACCATAGACTCAGCACTGCACCATAGACTCAACACTGTCACCCATAGACTCAACACTGCACCATAGACTCAGCACTGCACCATAGACTCAACACTGCACCATAGACTCAACACTGTACCATAGACTCAACACTGCACCATAGACTCAACACTGTCACCCATAGACTCAACACTGCACCATAGACTCAGCACTGCACCATAGACTCAACACTGCACCATAGACTCAACACTGCACCATAGACTCAGCACTGCACCATAGACTTAGCACTGCACCATAGACTCAACACTGTCACCCATAGACTCAACACTGCACCATAGACTCAGCACTGCACCATAGACTCAACACTGCACCATAGACTCAACACTGCACCATAGACTCAACACTGCACCATAGACTCAGCACTGCACCATAGACTCAGCACTGCACCATAGACTCAACACTGCACCATAGACTCAGCACTGCACCATAGACTCAACACTGCACCATAGACTCAACACTGCCCCATAGACTCAACACTGCCCCATAGACTCAACACTGCACCATAGACTCAACACTGCACCATAGACTCAACACTGCACCATAGACTCAACACTACACCATAGACTCAACACTGCTCCATAGACTCAACACTGCCCCATAGACTCAACACTGCCCCATAGACTCAACACTGCACCATAGACTCAACACTGCACCATAGACTCAATACTGCACCATAGACTCAACACTGCACCATAGACTCAACACTGCACCATAGACTCAACACTGCACCATAGACTCAACACTGCACCATAGACTCAACACTGCACCATAGACTCAATACTACCCATAGACTCAACACTGCACCATAGACTCAACACTGCACCATAGACTCAATACTGCACCATAGACTCAACACTGCACCATAGACTCAACACTGCACCATAGACTCAACACTGCACCACAGACTCAACACTGCACCATAGACTCAACACTGCCCCATAGACTCAACACTGCACCATAGACTCAACACTGCACCATAGACTCAACACTGCACCATAGACTCAATACTACCCATAGACTCAACACTGCACCATAGACTCAACACTGCACCACAGACTCAACACTGCACCATAGACTCAACACTGCCCCATAGACTCAACACTGCACCATAGACTCAACACTGCCCCATAGACTCAACACTGCCCCATAGACTCAACACTGCCCCATAGACTCAACACTGCACCATAGACTCAACACTGCACCACAGACTCAACACTGCACCATAGACTCAACACTGCCCCATAGACTCAACACTGCACCATAGACTCAACACTGCCCCATAGACTCAACACTGCCCCATAGACTCAACACTGCCCCATAGACTCAACACTGCCCCATAGACTCAACACTGCACCACAGACTCAACACTGCACCATAGACTCAACACTGCCCCATAGACTCAACACTGCACCATAGACTCAACACTGCCCCATAGACTCAACACTACCCCATAGACTCAACACTGCACCATAGACTCAACACTGCACCATAGACTCAACACTACCCATAGACTCAACACTACCCCATAGACTCAACACTGCACCATAGACTCAACACTGCCCATAGACTCAACACTACGCATAGACTCAACACTGCACCATTGACTCAACACTGCACCATAGACTCAACACTGCACCATAGACTCAGCACTGCACCATAGACTCAACACTGCACCATTGACTCAACACTGCACCATAGACTCAACACTACACCATAGACTCAACACTGCACCATAGACTCAACACTGCCCCATAGACTCAACACTGCACCATAGACTCAACACTGCCCCATAGACTCAACACTGCACCATAAGCTCAACACTGCACCATAGACTCAACACTGCACCATAGACTCAACACTGCCCCATATACTCAACACTGCACCATAGACTCAACACTGTCCCATAGACTCAACACTGCCCCATAGACTCAACACTGCACCATAGACTCAACACTGCCCCATAGACTCAACACTGCCCATAGACTCAACACTGCCCCATAGACTCAACACTGCCCCATAGACTCAACACTGCCCCATAGACTCAACACTGCCCCATAGACTCAACACTGCCCCATAGACTCAACACTGCCCCATAGACTCAACACTGCCCCATAGACTCAACACTGCCCCATAGACTCAACACTGCACCATAGACTCAACACTGCCCCATAGACTCAACACTGCACCATAGACTCAACACTGCCCCATAGACTCAACACTGCACCATAGACTCAACACTGCCCCATAGACTCAACACTGCCCCATAGACTCAACACTGCACCATAGAATCAGCACTGCCCCATACACTCAACACTGCCCATAGACTGAACTCAAACCCCCCTATTGCTATGAGCAACTTGGTATCACCCAGATCAATGCTCGTTACCCCGCCCCCCTCCCAAGTGAACGCGACTAGCTGATTGGTTTAACCCAAAGCCGACCCGTCATCAGCTCCCCCATTGAAACCGTCGTAATGGTTCAGTCCAAAGCCAAAACCCCCCCCTGTGTTACGGGCGACTTGGTACAACCCAAACCACAGCGCACTCCCCCCCGTTGTAGTCGCGGAATGGTACAGCCCACTGCGGGAATCACGCCGGCTCATTAGCATATTTATTTATTATATTGGTTTTGCTGCTATTTTTTTGTCATTATATTGTGATTGTATTATTGGTTTATGTTGTTAATGTTTAATTGTAATTTTTGTTATTATATTCTTGTTATTTGAGTTATTTTCTTTTTATTGTATTGTAATTTTTGTTATTTTTTCGTTGTTATTTTGTTGTTGTTATTTAAGTTATTTTTTGTCGTTATTTTTGTTATTTCCTTGTTGTTCTTTTTGTTATTTAATTGTTATTATTTTGATATTATTGTAGTAATTTTTGTTATTATATTCTTGTTATTTTTGTTATTTTATTGTCGTTATTTTAGTTATTTTCTTGTTGTTCTTTTTGTTATTTAATTGTTATTATTTTGATATTATTGTAGTAATTTTTGTTATTATATTTTTGTTATTTTAGTAATTTTCTTGTCGTTATTTTAGTTATTTTATTGCTATTATTTTTCGTGTCATTGTGTTGTTATTGTTGATGTTGTTGATGTAAGTGTATATGGAGGGAATTGTAACATCATGTGGCTTGCAAATCTACTCGGGTGATTCTCCATCGCGAGCGAACTCACCCCCATCACTCTCCCATCACTCCCCATCACTCTCCCATCACTCCCCTCCATCACCACCCCCCATCACCCCCCCCCCCATCACTCTCCCATCACTCCCCATCACTCTCCCATCACTCCCCCCCATCACTCCCCCCCCATCACTCCCCCCCATCACCCCCCATCATTCCCCCCCATCACTCCCCCCCCATCACTCTCCCATCACTCCCCATCACTCCCCTCCATCACCACCCCCCATCACCCCCCCCCATCACCTCCCATCATTCCCCCCCATCACTCCCCCCCCATCACTCTCCCATCCCCCCCATCACTCCCCCCCCATCACTCTCCCATCACTCCCCCCCATCACTCCCCATCACCTCCCCCCCCATCACTGCCCATCACTGCCCATCACCTGCTGTCTCTCCATCCATCCCCCCATCTCCCCTCCCTCCCCATCACCCTCCCCATCACCTCCCTCCCCATCTCTCCCATCACCCTCCCCATCACCTCCCATCTCCCTCCATCTCTCCCTCCCCTGTCTCCCCATCTCTCCCCATCTCTCTTTCCATCTCTCTCTCTCCCCATCTCTCTTTCCATCTCTCTCTCTCCCCATCTCTCCCATCTCTCTCACACGCTCTCACTCTCTCTCCCCATCTCACTCACACACTCTCACTCTCTCCCTCCCCTCTCTCTCCCCATCTCCCCCATCTCTCTCCCACTCACTCTCTCTCCCCATCTCACTCACACACTCTCACTCTCTCCCTCCCCTCTCTCTCCCCATCTCCCCCATCTCTCTCCCACTCACTCTCTCTCCCCATCTCACTCACACACTCTCACTCACTCTCCCTCCCCTCTCTCCCCATCTCCCCCATCTCTCACGCTCTCACTCTCTCTCCCCATCTCACTCACACGCTCTCACTCTCTCCCTCCCCTCTCTCTCCATCTCCCCCATCTCTCTCCCACTCACTCTCTCTCCCCATCTCACTCACACGCTCTCACTCTCTCCCTCCCCTCTCTCTCCCCATCTCCCCCATCTCTCTCCCACTCACTCTCTCTCCCCATCTCACTCACACGCTCTCACTCTCTCCCTCCCCTCTCTCTCCCCATCTCCCCCATCTCTCTCCCACTCACTCTCTCTCCCCATCTCACTCACACGCTCTCACTCTCTCCCTCCCCTCTCTCTCCCCATCTCCCCCATCTCTCTCCCACTCACTCTCTCTCCCCATCTCACTCACACGCTCTCACTCTCTCCCTCCCCTCTCTCTCCCCATCTCCCCCATCTCTCTCCCACTCACTCTCTCTCCCCATCTCACTCACACGCTCTCACTCTCTCCCTCCCCTCTCTCTCCCCATCTCCCCCATCTCTCTCACTCTCTCTCTTCATCTCTGTCCGCACCATGAACCAAGTATGTCTCACGCGCCGGAACACAGCAGTGACACAACCACAACAACCACCAGCACAACACCACCACCACAAACACAACCAGCATCACCACCATCACCACCACCACAACCACTATCACCACTACCACCACTACCAGCACTACCACATCATCACCACCACTACAACCACCACTACCATCACCACCATCATCACCACCACCATCACCATCACCACCACTACCACCACCACCACCATCACCACCACCACCATCACCACCATCATCACCACCACCATCATCATCACCACCATGGTGATGATGATGATGGTGTATGTGTCTATGTGTGATGATGGTGATGTGTGTGTCTCTGTGTGTGACTCTCCATCACCATCACTACCATCATCATCACCATGGTGATGATGGTAGTGATGTATGTCTCTGTGTGTATGTGTCTCTGTGTGTGTGTGTCTGTGTGATGATGGTGGTGGTGATGATGATGGTGATGATGATGGTGTATGTGTCTCTGTGTGTGTGTGATGGTGATGGTAGTGATGATGATGATGTGTGTGTCTCTATGTGACTCTGTGTGTGTGTCTCTGTGTGTGACTGTGTGTGTGTGATGGTAGTGATGGTGATGATGATGGTGATGATGGTAGTGATGGTGTGTCTGTGTCACTCTGTGTGTGTGACTCTCCGCGCTGTTTCTGCCACAGGACGAGAAGCGTCACGATGGCCGACAGCGCTGGGAAGCAGCCCAGCATCGTTACCATGTAGGTACCAGCACCGTTACCATGGTAACCACGGTTACCATCACAGTTACCATGTAGGTACCATCACCGTTACCATGGTAACCACGGTTACCATCACAGTTACCATGGTTACCATGTAGGTACCATGGTTACCTTCATCGTGACCATGGTTGCCACGAAGGTACCATCACCGTTACCATGGTTACCAGCATCGTTACCATGTAGGTACCAGCATGGTTACCATGGTTACCCACTCATGCACACACTCACCCACCCACTCATTTACTCACCCACCTTTTGTGTCACTGATTGTGTCACCCTCTGTGTTACTGATTGTGTCACTGATTGTGTCACTGATTGTGTCACTGAGTCACTTATTGTGTCACCCTCTGTGTTACTGATTGTGTCACTGATTGTGTCACTGATTGTGTCACTGAGTCACTGATTGTGTCACTGATTTTGTCACTGATTGTGTCACTGAGTCACTGGTTGTGTCACTGATTGTGTCACCGATTGTGTCACTGATTGTGTCACTGATTGTGGCACTGAGTCACTGGTTGTGTCACTGATTGTGTCACTGAGTCACTGGTTGTGTCACTGATTGTGTCACCGATTGTGTCACTGATTGTGTCACTGATTGTGTCACTGAGTCACTGATTGTGTCACTGATTGTGGCACTGAGTCACTGGTTGTGTCACTGATTGTGTCACCGATTGTGTCACTGATTGTGTCACTGAATAATTCATTGTGTCATTGATTCTATCACTGATTGTGTCACTGTGTCACCCTCTGTGTCACTGATTGTGTCACTGATTGTGTCACTGATTGTGTCACTGAGTCACTGATTGTGTCACTGATTGTGGCACTGAGTCACTGGTTGTGTCACTGATTGTGTCACCGATTGTGTCACTGATTGTGTCACTGAATAATTCATTGTGTCATTGATTCTATCACTGATTGTGTCACTGTGTCACCCTCTGTGTCACTGATTGTGTCACTGATTGTGTCACTGATTGTGTCACTGAGTGTGTAACTGATTGTGTCACTGATTGTGTCACTGATTGTGTCACTGAGTGTGTAACTGATTGTGTCACTGATTGTGTCACTGAGTGTGTAACTGATTGTGTCACTGATTGTGTCACTGATTGTGTCACTGAGTGTGTAACTGATTGTGTCACTGATTGTGCCACTGATTGTGTCACTGAGTGTGTAACTGATTGTGTCACTGATTGTGTCACTGATTGTGTCACTGATTGTGTCACTGAGTGTGTAACTGATTGTGTCACTGATTGTGTCATTGATTGTGTCACTGTTGTTGTTGTTGTGTCAGATTCGCGATCTGGAACACGATGATGGGAACCTCCATCCTGAGCATGCCCTGGGCCATGACGCAGGTCAACACACACACACAGACACACACACACACAGACACACACACACACAGTCACACACAGTCACACACACTCACAGACACACACACACTCACACACACTCACACACACTCACACACAGTCACACACACACAGACACACACACAGACACACACACACACACAGTCACACACACACAGACACACACACACAGACACACACACAGACACACACTCACACACACTCACACACACAGACACACACAGACACACACACACACAGACCCACACACACAGACACACACTCACACACACTCACACACACAGACACACACAGACACACACACACACAGACACACACACAGACACACACACACAGACACACACACACACAGACACACACAGACACACACACACACAGACACACACACACAGACACACTCTGTGTCGTTGTGTCACGTGTCTCTGTGCGTCACGTGTCTCTGTTGCGTCACGTGTCTCTCTGACTCAGGCCGGGTTGACGCTGGGAGTGATCTTGATGATCTCCATGGGCCTACTCACCCTGTACAGTTGTTACCGTATCCTCAACTCACCCAACACAGTTGGTGAGTTCAGAATCTCACTCACCCACTCACCCACTCACCCACTCACCCACTCACCCACCCACTCACCCACTCACCCACTCACCCACTCACCCACCCACTCACCCACTCACTCACCCACTCACCCACTCACCCACCCACTCACCCACTCACCCACTCACCCACTCACTCACCCACTCACCCACCCACTCACCCACTCACCCACCCACCTACCCACCCACCCACTCACCCACTCACCCACCCACTCACCCACTCACCCACTCACCCACTCACTCACCCACTCACTCACCCGCCCACTCACCCACTCACTCACCCACTCACCCACTCACCCACTCACTCACCCACTCACTCACCCGCCCACTCACCCACTCACCCACTCACCCACCCACTCACCCACTCACCCACTCACCCACTCACTCACCCTGTACAGTTGTTACCGCATCCTCAACTCACCCAACACAGTTGGTGAGTTCAGAATCTCACTCACCCACTCACCCACTCACCCACCCACTCACCCACTCACTCACCCGCCCACTCACCCACTCACCCACTCACCCACCCACTCACCCACTCACCCACTCACTCACCCACTCACCCACTCACCCACCCACTCACCCACCCACTCACCCACTCACCCACTCACCCACCCACTCACCCACTCACCCACCCACTCACCCACTCACCCACCCATTCACCCACTCACCCACTCACCCACTCACCCACCCACTCACCCACTCACCCACTCACCCACTCACCCACCCACTCACCCACTCACTCACCCACTCACCCACTCACCCCACCCACTCACCCACTCACCCACCCACTCACCCACTCACCCACCCACTCACCCACTCACCCACTCACCCACTCACCCACCCACTCACCCACTCACCCACCCACCCACTCACCCACCCACTCACCCACTCACTCACCCACTCACCCACTCACCCACCCACTCACCCACTCACCCACTCACTCACCCACTCACCCACTCACCCACCCACTCACCCACTCACCCACTCACCCACTCACCCACTCACTCACCCACTCACCCACTCACCCACTCACTCACCCACCCACTCACCCACTCACCCACCCACCCACTCACCCACTCACTCACCCACTCACCCACCCACTCACCCACTCACCCACCCACCCACTCACCCACTCACCCACTCACCCACTCACTCACCCACTCACCCACTCACCCACCCACTCACCCACTCACCCACCCACTCACCCACTCACCCACCCACCCACTCACCCACTCACCCACTCACCCACTCACCCACCCACTCACCCACTCACCCACCCACTCACCCACTCACCCACTCACCCACCCACTCACTCACCCACTCACCCACTCACCCACTCACCCACTCACCCACCCACTCACCCACTCACCCACCCACTCACCCACTCACCCACCCACTCACCCACTCACCCACCCACTCACCCACT
Source organism: Lampetra fluviatilis (assembly GCF_964198595.1). Lineage (NCBI taxonomy): Eukaryota > Metazoa > Chordata > Hyperoartia > Petromyzontiformes > Petromyzontidae > Lampetra > Lampetra fluviatilis. The sequence goes on along the minus strand of NW_027620565.1, from coordinate 100,062 downwards.
CACCCACCCACTCACCCACTCACCCACTCACCCACCCACTCACCCACTCACCCACCCACTCACCCACTCACCCACCCACTCACCCACTCACCCACCCACTCACCCACTCACCCACTCACCCACCCACTCACCCACTCACCCACCCACTCACCCACTCACCCACTCACCCACTCACTCACCCCACTCACTCACCCACTCACCCACTCACCCACCCACTCACCCACTCACCCACCCACTCACTCACCCACCCACTCACCCACTCACTCACCCACCCACCCACTCACCCACTCACCCATCCACTCACCCACCAACCCACTCACCCACCAACCCACTCACCCACCCACTCACTCACTCACCCACTCACTCACTCACTCACCCACCCACTCACACCGCCCACTCACTCACTCACCCACCCACTCACCCACTCACCCACTCACCCACTCACCCACCCACTCACCACCACTCACTCACCCACTCACACCACCCACCCACTCACCCACTCACCCACTCACCCACACACTCACCCACCCACTCACCCACTCACCCCACTCACCCACCCACCCACTCACCCACTCACTCACTCACCCACTCACTCACTCACCCACCCACCCACTCACCCACTCACCCACTCACCCACCCACTCACCCACTCACCTACCCACCTACCCACCCACCCACTCACCCACCTACCCACCCACCTACTTACCCACACACTCACTCACCCACTCACCCACTCACCCACTCACTCACTCATCCACTCACCCACTCACTCACTCACCCACCACCACTCCACTCACTCACTCACCCACCCACCCACTCACCCACCCACCCACTCATCCACTCACTCACTCACTCACCTACTCACTCACTTACTCACCCACTCACTCACCCACTCACTCACTCACCCACTCACCCACTCACTCACTCATCCACTCACTCACCTCACCTACTCACTCACTTACTCACCCACTCACTCACCCACTCACCCACTCACCCACCCACCCACTCACCCACACACTCACCCACTCACTCACCCACTCACCCACTCACTCACCCACTCACCCACTCACCCACCCACCCACCCACTCACCCACTCACTCACTCACCCACCCACCCACCCACCCCACCCACCCACCCACCCACTCACTCACTCACTCACCCACTCACTCACCCACTCACTCACTCACTCAACCCACCCACTCACTCACCCACCCACTCACTCACCCACCCACCCACTCACTCACTTACCCACTCACTCACCCACTCACTCACTCAACCACCCACTCGCTCACCCACTCACTCACTCACTCACCCACCCACTCACTAACTCACCCACTCACCCACTCATTCACTCATTCACCCACCCACTCACCCACTCACCCACTCACTCACTCACCCACCCACCCACCCACCCACTCACTCACCCACTCACCCACCCACCCACTCAACTCACCCACCCACCCACCCACCCACACCCACTCACCCACTCACCACTCATTCACTCATTCACTCATTCACCCACCCACTCACCCACTCACCCACTCACCCACCCACCCACCCACTCACCCACCCACCCCACTCACCCACCCACTCACCCACTCACTCTCCCACCCACCCACCCACTCACCCACCCACCCACCCACTCACCCACCCACCCACCCACTCACCCACCCACCCACCCACCCACCCACCCACCCACTCACCCACCCACTCATCACTAAGTGTAGATGCTCACCTCTGCAGAGGGTGGTGGAGGTTGTGGTCTCGACTTTCCCGACGTGTGCCACCACTACTCACCCACTCACTCACTCACCCACTCACTCACCCACCCACTCACCCACTCACCCACTCACCCACCCACCCACTCACTCACCCACTCACCCACTCACTCACCCACCCACCCACTCACTCACCCACTCACCCACCCACCCACTCACCCACCCACCCACCCACCCACCCACTCACCCACTCACTCACCCACTCACCCACCCACCCACTCACCCACCCACCCACTCACCCACTCACTCTCCCATCCACCCACTCACTCACCCACCCACTCACTCACTCACTCACCCACTCACCCACTCATTCACTCATTCACTCATTCACCCACCCACTCACTCACCCACCCACCCACCCACTCACTCACTCACCCACCCACCCACTCACCCACCCACCCACTCACCCACCCACCCACTCACCCACCCACCCACTCACCCACTCACTCACCCACTCACCCACCCACCCACCCACTCACCCACCCACCCACCCACCCACTCACCCACCCACCCACCCACCCACTCACCCACCCACCCACTCACCCACTCACCCACCCACCCACCCACTCACCCACCCACCCACTCACCCACTCACTCTCCCCATCCACCCACTCACCCACCCACCCCACCCACCCACTCACCCACCCACCCACCCACTCACCCCACTCACTCTCCCATCCACCCACTCACCCACCCACCCACCCACTCACCCACCCACCCACTCACCCACTCACCCACCCACCCACTCACCCACCCACCCACCCACCCACTCACCCACCCACCCACTCACCCACTCACTCTCCCATCCACCCACTCACCCACCCACCCACCCACTCACCCACCCACCCACCCACCCACTCACCCACCCACCCACTCACCCACTCACTCTCCCATCCACCCACTCACCCACCCACCCACTCACTCACCCACTCACCACTAAGTGTAGATGCTCACCTCTGCAGAGAGTGGTGGAGGTTGTGGTCTCGACTTTCCCGACGTGTGCCACCACTTCTCACCCACTCACTCACCCACTCACTCACCCACTCACTCACCCACCCACTCACCCACTCACCCACCCACCCACTCACTCACCCACTCACCCACCCACTCACCCACCCACTCACTCACCCACCCACCCACCCACTCACCCACCCACTCACTCACTCACCCACCCACCCACCCACTCACCCACCCACCCACTCACCCACCCACTCACCCACCCACTCACCCACCCACTCACTCACTCACTCACTCACCCAGTTGTCCACCTCTGTAGAGGGTGGTGGAGGTTGTGGTCTCGACTTTCCTGACGTGTGCCACCACTACTTCGGGCGAGCCGGACGCGCCATCTGCCTCATCTTCTCCATGACGGCGCTGGGTGGAGCCATCATCATCTACTGGGTCCTGATGAGCAACTTCCTCTACAACACGGGGCTCTTCATTCACCGTGAGTCCTTCACACCGCTCACTCATTCATTCACTCATTCATTCACTCGCTCACTCGCTCCCTCACTCACCCACCCACCCACCCACTCACTCACTCACTCACCTACTCACTCACTCATTCACTCGCTCGCTCACTCACTCGCTCATTCACTCACCCACCCACCCACCCACTCACTCACTCACCTACTCACTCACTCACTCACCCACTCACTCACTCACTCACCCACCCACTCACCCACTCACCCACCCACCCACTCACTCACCCACCCACCCACCCACCCACTCGCTCACCTACTCACTCACTCACTCGCTCCATCACTCATTCACTCGTACACTCACTCACCCACTCACTCATTCACTCCATCACTCATTCACTCCATCACTCATTCACTCATTCACTCACTCACTCACTCGTACACTGGCTCACCTTCTCCATGACGGCGCTGGGTGGAGCCATCATCATCTACTGGGTCCTCATGAGCAACTTCCTCTACAACACGGGGCTCTTCATTCACCGTGAGTCCTTCACACCGCTCACTCATTCATTCACTCGTTCACTCGTACACTCATTCACTCGCTCATTCGCCCGCTCGCTCGCTTGCGCGCTCATGCATTCACTCGTACACTCGCTCACTCACTCACTCATTCACTCGCTCATTCGCCCGCTCGCTCGCTCATTCACTCGCTCGCTCACTCACTCATTCACTCGTACACTCAATCGCTCACCCGCTCGCTCGCTCCTCACTCGCTCGCTCACTCATTCATTCACTCATACACTCACTCACCCGCTCACTTCGCTCGCTCACTCACTCACTCATTCACTCGCTCATTCGCTCGCTCGCTCACTCACTCGCTCGCTCGCTCACTCGCTCGCTCGCTCACCCACCCACTCATTCACTCGCTCGCTCGCTCACTCATTCACTCACTCACTCACTCGTACACTCATTCACTCGCTCGCTCACTCGTACACTCATTCAGTCGTACACTCACTCACTCACCCACTCATTCACTCGCTCACTCACTCACTCGCTCGCTCACCCACCCACTCATTCACTCACTCGCTCGCCCGCCCGCTCGCTCGCCTGCCCGCCCACTCGCCCACTCGCTCACTCATTCACTCACTCTGTGTGGTGAGTCTGTGGGTCTCTGTGTGGTGAGTCTGTGGGTCTCTGTGTGGTGAGTCTGTGGGTCTCTGTGTGGTGAGTCTGTGGGTCTCTGTGAGTCTGTGGGTCTCTGTGTGGTGAGTCTGTGGGTCTCTGTGTGGTGAGTCTGTGGGTCTCTGTGAGTCTGTGGGTCTCTGTGTGGTGGGTCTGTGGGTCTCTGTGTGGTGAGTCTGTGGGTCTCTGTGAGTCTGTGGGTCTCTGTGTGGTGGGTCTGTGGGTCTCTGTGTGGTGAGTCTGTGGGTCTCTGTGAGTCTGTGGGTCTCTGTGTGGTGAGTCTGTGGGTCTCTGTGTGGTGAGTCTGTGGGTCTCTGTGTGGTGAGTCTGTGGGTCTCTGTGTGGTGAGTCTGTGGGTCTCTGTGTGGTGAGTCTGTGGGTCTCTGTGTGGTGAGTCTGTGGGTCTCTGTGTGGTGAGTCTGTGGGTCTCTGTGTGGTGAGTCTGTGGGTCTCTGTGTGGTGAGTCTGTGGGTCTCTGTGTGGTGAGTCTGTGGGTCTCTGTGTGGTGAGTCTGTGGGTCTCTGTGTGGTGACTCTGTGGGTCTCTGTGTGGTGAGTCTGTGGGTCTCTGTGTGGTGAGTCTGTGGGTCTCTGTGTGGTGAGTCTGTGGGTCTCTGTGTGGTGAGTCTGTGGGTCTCTGTGTGGTGAGCCTGTGGGTCTCTGTGTGGTGAGTCTGTGGGTCTCTGTGTGGTGAGTCTGTGGGTCTCTGTGTGGTGAGTCTGTGGGTTTCTGTGTGGTGAGTCTGTGGGTCTCTGTGTGGTGAGTCTGTGGGTCTCTGTGTGGTGAGTCTGTGGGTCTCTGTGTGGTGAGTCTGTGGGTCTCTGTGTGGTGAGTCTGTGGGTCTCTGTGTGGTGAGTCTGTGGGTCTCTGTGTGGTGAGTCTGTGGGTCTCTATGTGAGTCTATGAGTCTCTGTGTGGTGAGTCTGTGAGTCTCTGTGTGGTGAGTCTGTGGGTCTCTGTGTGGTGAGTCTGTGGGTCTCTATGTGGTGAGTCTGTGGGTCTCTGTGTGGTGAGTCTGTGGGTCTCTGTGTGGTGAGTCTGTGGGTCTCTGTGTGGTGAGTCTGTAGGTCTCTGTGTGGTGAGTCTGTGGGTCTCTGTGTGGTGAGTCTGTGGGTCTCTGTGTGGTGAGTCTGTGGGTCTCTATGTGAGTCTATGAGTCTCTGTGTGGTGAGTCTGTGAGTCTCTGTGTGGTGAGTCTGTGGGTCTCTGTGTGGTGAGTCTGTGGGTCTCTATGTGAGTCTATGAGTCTCTGTGTGGTGAGTCTGTGGGTCTCTATGTGAGTCTGTGGGTCTCTGTGTGGTGAGTCTGTGGGTCTCTGTGTGGTGAGTCTGTGGGTCTCTGTGTGGTGAGTCTGTGGGTCTCTGTGTGGTGAGTCTGTGGGTCTCTGTGTGGTGAGTCTGTGGGTCTCTGTGTGGTGAGTCTGTGGGTCTCTGTGTGGTGAGTCTGTGGGTCTCTGTGTGAGTCTGTGGGTCTCTGTGTGGTGAGTCTGTGGGTCTCTGTGGTGAGTCTGTGGGTCTCTGTGTGGTGAGTCTGTGGGTCTCTGTGGTGAGTCTGTGGGTCTCTGTGTGGTGAGTCTGTGGGTCTCTATGTGGTGAGTCTGTGGGTCTCTGTGTGGTGAGTCTGTGGGTGTCTGTGTGGTGAGTCTGTGGGTCTCTGTGTGGTGAGTCTGTGGGTCTCTGTGTGGTGAGTCTGTGGGTCTTTATGTGAGTCTATGAGTCTCTGTGTGGTGAGTCTGTGGGTCTCTGTGTGGTGAGTCTGTGGGTCTCTATGTGAGTCTGTGGGTCTCTGTGTGAGTCTATGAGTCTCTGTGTGGTGAGTCTGTGGGTCTCTGTGTGGTGAGTCTGTGGGTCTCTATGTGAGTCTGTGGGTCTCTGTGAGTCTGTGGGTCTCTATGTGAGTCTGTGGGTCTCTGTGAGTCTGTGGGTCTCTGTGTGGTGAGTATGTGGGTCTCTGTGTGGTGAGTCTGTGGGTCTCTGTGTGGTGAGTCTATGAGTCTCTGTGTGGTGAGTCTGTGGGTCTCTATGTGAGTCTGTGGGTCTCTGTGTGGTGAGTCTGTGGGTCTCTGTGTGAGTCTATGAGTCTCTGTGTGGTGAGTCTGTGGGTCTCTGTGTGAGTCTATGAGTCTCTGTGTGGTGAGTCTGTGGGTCTCTCTTTACAGATAAGATCCATGGACTCAACATGTCATCTGTAGAGGAGTTTACCAATCACTCCCTGCCAGGTGAGAACCTCTGAGTGTGTGTGTCTGTGTGTGTGTGTCTGTGTGTGTGTCTATGTGTGTCTGTGTGTGTGTGTCTGTGTGTGTGTATCTGTGTGTGTCTGTGTGTGTCTGTGTGTGTGTGTCTGTGTGTGTGTGTCTGTGTGCGTGTGTCTGTGTGTGTGTGTGTCTGTGTGTGTCTGTGTGTGTGTGTCTGTGTGTGTGTGTCTGTGTGTGTGTGTCTGTGTGTGTGTGTCTGTGTGTGTCTGTGTGTGTGTGTCTGTGTGTGTGTGTCTGTGTGTGTCTGTGTGTGTGTATCTGTGTGTGTCTGTGTGTGTCTGTGTGTGTGTGTCTGTGTGTGTGTGTCTGTGTGTGTGTGTGTGTCTGTGTGTGTCTGTGTGTGTGTGTCTGTGTGTGTGTCTGTGTGTGTGTGTGTCTGTGTGTGTGTGTGTCTGTGTGTGTGTGTCTGTGTGTGTGTGTGTGTCTGTGTGTGTGTCTGTGTGTGTCTGTGTGTGTGTGCCAACTAACTAACTTGGTCTCTCTCTGTCTCTCTGTGTCTCTGTCTCTCTGTCTCTCTGTGTGTCTCTCTCTGTCTCCCTGTATCTCTGTGTCTCTCTCCCTGTCTGTGTCTCTGTGTCTCTCTGTGTCTCTCTGTCTCTGTCTCTGTGTCTGTCTCTCTCTGTCTCTGTGTCTCTCTCTGTGTCTCTGTGTAGTTCTATGCCGGAGTCTCCACTTGAAGCCCAGCATGGAGGTCAGAGACATCACCAACATCACCAGCAGCACAGGTGATGGTGGTGATGGTGGTGATGGTGGTGGTGGTGGTGATGGTGGTGGTGGTGGTGGTGGTGGTGATGGTGGTGGTGGTGGTGATGGTGATGGTGGTGGTGGTGGTGATGGTAGTGATGGTAGTGATGGTGGTGATGGTGATGATGGTAGTGATGGTGGTGATGATGGTGGTGGTGGTGATGGTGGTGATGGTGGTGATGATGATGATGATGGTAGTGATGGTGGTGATGATGGTGGTGGTGGTGATGATGGTGGTGATGATGGTGGTGATGGTGGTGATGGTGATGGTGGTGGTGATGGTGATGGTGGTGGTGATGGTGATGGTGATGATAGTGATGGTGGTGATGGTGGTGGTGGTGGTGATGGTGGTGATGGTGATGATGGTGATGGTGGTGATGATGATGATGATGGTAGTGATGGTGGTGATGATGGTGGTGGTGGTGATGGTGGTGATGGTGATGGTGGTGATGATGATGATGATGGTCGTGATGGTGGTGATGATGGTGGTGATGGTGGTGATGGTGGTGATGGTGGTGATGGTGGTGATGATGATGATGATGGTCGTGATGGTGGTGATGATGGTGGTTATGGTTGTGTAGTAGAGTTCACGACTCTTGGACGCCAGAGTTGGAGGCACACGGGTTTATTCACACAGCACCGTTCTGGCATACAACTCTCGAGGGGGTGTCGGCCCCCTCGCCCGGCTAGCTGGGGATACCCGCGCTAGCTCACTTCCTAGCCTGCCTCCTAGTCCTCCCCTAACGGGCTAGGGGAGGCTGTCTGGCCCGACACTGGTCAGTCGGGCCCGGTACCCTGAGTCCCAGGCCAGCTCTGACAAGAGCACCGGCTCTGGACCTCGGGACCACGCCGCTGGCTCGGTCCTGTTCGGCCCTGATGAGGACGGCGATCCAGGGGAGTCCAGGGCTCTCGCTAAGACGTCTTCAGTCTTCACTGGTTAGCTTCACAAGAACCCCGAGAGCCCTCCGACACATCCCCTTTTATACCCAACCCCCCCCCGCTGAGGGGTGGGGCCCCCCCCGGGCTGCCTGGCGCGGACGTCGTTGAGAGCACCTCCCCCGTGCACTCACGTAGCCCGCCCACTGTGTTTGTTTGCCATAAGCTGCCATGCATAACGGGCTCTCTCTCAAACACCCCTACAGGTGTAATGACAATGTCCCCTGACCCCTAACCGTTAACCCATAACCATGACCCCTGACCTCCAACCGTGACCCCTAACCGTTGACCCCTGACCTCCAGGCCCAGTGGCCGTGTTGGCTGCAGTGACCTCCGCGTGGAGTTTCCGATCGACTCTGGAACCTGCGTCAGACGGTGCCAATCTACCTGGTGGCGCTCATCATGCCGCTACTCAACTTCAAGTCGGCGCAGTTCTTCACCAGGTTCAATATCCTGGGTAGCTACAACACCATCACCACCATCACCATCACTACCATCACTACCATCACCACCATCACTACAGATGGTGCCAATCTACCTGGTGGCGCTCATCATGCCGCTACTCAACTTCAAGTCGGCGCAGTTCTTCACCAGGTTCAACATCCTGGGTAGCTACAACACCATCACCACCATCACCATCACTACCATCACTACCATCACCACCATCACTACAGATGGTGCCAATCTACCTGGTGGCGCTCATCATGCCGCTACTCAACTTCAAGTCAGCGCAGTTCTTCACCAGGTTCAACATCCTGGGTAGCTACAACACCATCACCACCATCACCACCATCATCACCACCATCACCACCATCACCATCATCACCATCATCACCACCATCACCACCATCACCACCATCACTACCATCACCACCATCACCACCATCACCATCATCACCACCATCACCACCATCACCACCACCATCACCACCATCACCACCATCATCACCACCACCACTACCATCACTAATGTCTCTGCCCCCCCCCTCCTCATGGCCCCTCCCCCCTCTGTGCCCGCTGCCCCCCCCCCCCCCAGGCACACTGTCCGTACTGTACCTGGTTGTCCTGGTGACGGTGAAGTCGTCACAGTGGGGGGCGTTCACCTCCGCACCACGTGGTTCGACAGTTCTGACGAATACTTCATACCGGGTGAGTGGGTGGGTGAGTGGGTGGGTGGGTGGGTGAGTGAGTGAGTGGGTGGGTGAGTGAGTGGGTGGGTGAGTGAGTGGGTGGGTGAGTGAGTGGGGTGGGTGGGTGAGTGAGTGGGTGGGTGAGTGAGTGAGTGGGTGGGTGAGTGAGTGAGCGGGTGGGTGAGTGAGTGAGTGGGTGGGTGGGTGAGTGAGTGAGTGGAGTGGGTGGGTGAGTGGGTGAGTGGGTGGGTGGGTGGGTGAGTGAGTGAGTGGGTGGGTGAGTGAGTGAGTGGGTGAGTGAGTGAGTGAGTGGGTGAGTGGGTGAGTGAGTGGGTGGGTGGGTGAGTGAGTGAGTGGGTGGGTGAGTGAGTGAGTGGGTGAGTGAGTGAGTGGGTGGTGGTGAGTGGGTGGGTGAGTGGGTGGGTTGGGTGAGTGAGTGAGTGGGTGGGTGAGTGAGTGGGTGGGTGAGTGAGTGAGTGAGTGAGTGGGTGGGTGAGTGAGTGAGTGGGTGGGTGGGTGAGTGAGTGGGTGGGTGGGTGGGTGAGTGAGTGAGTGAGTGAGTGGGTGGGTGAGTGGGTGAGTGGGTGAGTGGGTGGGTGGGTGGGTGAGTGAGTAGGTGGGTGAGTGAGTGAGTGGGTGGGTGGTGAGTGAGTGAGTGGGTGGGTGAGTGAGTGGGTGGGTGAGTGAGTGGCTGGGTGAGTGAGTGAGTGAGTGGGTGGGTGGGTGAGTGGGTGGGTGGGTGAGTGAGTGGGTGGGTGAGTGAGTGAGTGGGTGAGTGGGTGGGTGAGTGGGTGGGTGGGTGAGTGAGTGGGTGGGTGAGTGAGTGGGTGGGTGAGTGAGTGAGTGAGTGGGTGGGTGAGTGAGGGGTGGGTGAGTGAGTGAGTGAGTGGGTGGGTGGTGAGTGAGTGAGTGAGTGAGTGAGTGGGTGGGTGAGTGAGTGAGTGGGTGGGTGAGTGAGTGAGTGAGTGGGTGGGTGAGTGGTGAGTGGGTGGGTGGGTGGGTGAGTGAGTGAGTGGGTGGGTGAGTGAGTGAGTGGTGAGTGAGTGGGTGAGTGGGTGAGTGAGTGGGTGGGTGGGTGAGTGAGTGAGTGGGTGGGTGAGTGAGTGAGTGGTGTGAGTGGGTGGGGTGAGTGGTGGGTGGGTGAGTGGGTGGGTGGGTGAGTGAGTGGGTGGGTGAGTGAGTGGGTGGGTGAGTGAGTGAGTGGGTGGGTGAGTGAGTGAGGGTGGTGGGTGAGTGAGTGGGTGGGTGGGTGGGTGAGTGAGTGAGTGAGTGGGTGGGTGAGTGGGTGAGTGGGTGAGTGGGTGGGTGGGTGGGTGAGTAGGTGGTGAGTGAGTGAGTGAGTGGGTGGTGGGTGAGTGAGTGAGTGGGTGGGTGAGTGAGTGGGTGGGTGAGTGTGTGGCTGGGTGAAGTGAGTGAGTGAGTGGGTGGGTGGGTGAGTGGGTGGGTGGGTGAGTGAGTGGGTGGGTGAGTGAGTGAGTGGGTGAGTGGGTGGGTGAGTGGGTGGGTGGGTGTGTGAGTGGGTGGGTGAGTGGTGGTGGGTGGGTGAGTGTGTGAGTGAGTGGGTGGGTGAGTGAGTGGGTGGGTGAGTGAGTGAGTGAGTGAGTGGGTGGGTGGGTGAGTGAGTGAGTGAGTGGGTGGGTGAGTGGGTGAGTGGGTGGGTGGGTGAGTGGGTGGGTGGGTGGGGTGAGTGAGTGAGTGAGTGGGTGGGGTGGGTGAGTGAGGTGAGTGGGTGGGTGAGTGAGTGGGTGAGTGGGTGAGTGAGTGGGTGGGTGGGTGAGTGAGTGAGTGAGTGAGGGTGAGTGAGTGAGTGAGTGAGTGGTGAGTGGGTGGTGGGTGAGTGGGTGAGTGGTGGATGGTGAGTGGGTGGGTGGTGGTGAGTGAGTGAGTGGGTGGGTGGTGAGTGAGTGGTGAGTGGGTGGTGAGTGGGTGGGTGGGTGAGTGAGTGAGTGAGTGAGTGGGTGGGTGAGTGAGTGAGTGAGTGGGTGGGTGAGTGGTGGGTGAGTGGGTGGGTGGGTGAGTGAGTGAGTGAGTGGGTGGGGTGAGTGAGTGAGTGGTGGGTGAGTGGGTGGTGGGTGGAGTGAGTGGGTGGGTGAGTGAGTGAGTGAGTGAGTGGGTGGGTGAGTGAGTGAGTGAGTGAGTGGGTGGGTGGGTGGGTGAGTGAGTGAGTGGGTGGGTGAGTGGGTGGGTGAGTGGTGGTGGGTGGGTGGGTGAGTGAGTGAGTGGGTGGGTGGGTGGGGTGGGTGAGTGAGTGAGTGGGGTGGGGTGAGTGGGTGGGGGGTGGGTGGGTGAGTGAGTGAGTGGGTGGGTGAGTGAGTGGGTGGGTGGTGGGTGGGTGAGTGAGTGAGTGAGTGAGTGGGTGGGTGAGTGAGTGAGTGAGTGGGTGAGTGAGTGGGTGGGTGAGTGAGTGGGTGGGTGGGTGGGTGGGTGGGTGAGTGAGTGAGGTGGGTGGGTGAGTGAGTGGGGTGGGTGAGTGAGTGAGTGGGATGGGTGGGTGAGTGAGTGAGTGGGTGGGTGGTGAGTGAGTGGAGGGTGAGTGAGTGGGTGGGTGTGAGTGAGTGAGTGGGTGAGGTGGTGAGTGAGGTGAGGTGGCAAGTGGTGGTGTGAGTGAGGTGAGTGAGGTGAGTGAGTGGGTGGTGAGTGAGGTGAGTGGTGTGGTGTGGTGTGAGTGTGAGTGGGTGAGTGGGTGTGGTGAGTGAGGTGAGTGGGTGGGTGGGTGAGTGAGTTAGTGGGTGAAGTGGGAGAGTGGGTGAGAGTGGTGAGGGTGAGTGAGTGGGTGAGTGGGTGAGTGAGTGGGTGAGTGAGGTGAGTGAGTGGGACTGAGTGACTGAGTGAGTGGGTGAGTGAGTGACTGAGTGACTGAGTGAGTGAGTGTCTGAGTGACTGGTGAGTGAGTGACTGAGTGGACTGAGTGACTGACTGAGTGCCTGAGTGACTGAGTGACTGAGTGAGTCAGTGAGTGACTGAGTGACTGAGTGACTGAGTGAGGTGACTGAGTGACTGAGTGAGTCAGTGAGTGACTGACTGAGTGACTGAGCGAGTGACGTGAGTGACTGAGTGAGTGACTGAGTGACTGAGTGAGTCAGTGAGTGACTGACTGAGTGACTGAGCGAGTGACTGAGTGATGACTGACTGTCTGTCTGAGTGACTGACTGTCTGAGTGACTGAGTGACTGACTGAAGTGACTGAGTGACTGACTGACTGACTGAGTGACTCACTGACTCACTGACTCACTAACTGACTCACTGAAGTGACTCACTGAGTGACTTGTTCCCCCACAGAGTTCAACGTCAACTTCCCCGTGATGAGTGGCGTGACTCACTGACTCACTGACTGACTCACTGACTCACTGACTGACTCACTGACCTGACTCACTGACTCACTGACTGACTCACTGACTGACTCACTGACTGAGTGACTGACTCACTGAGTGACTGACTGACTCACTAACTGACTCACTGAGTGACTCACTGAGTGACTGACTGACTGACTCACTAACTGACTCACTGAGTGACTCACTGAGTGACTTGTTCCCCCACAGAGTTCAACGTCAACTTCCCCGTGATGAGTGGCGTGCTCACTGACCTCACTGACTGACTCACTGACTCACTGACTGACTCACTGACTGACCTCACTGACTGAGTGACTGACTCACTGAGTGACTGACTGACTCACTAACTGACTCACTGAGTGACTCACTGAGTGACTGACTGACTGACTCACTAACTGACTCACTGAGTGTCTCACTGAGTGACTTGTTCCCCCACAGAGTTCAACGTCAACTTCCCCGTGATGAGTGGCGTGCTCACTGACTCACTGAGTGACTGACTGACTCACTAACTGACTCACTGAGTGACTCACTGAGTGACTGACTGACTGACTCACTAACTGACTCACTGAGTGACTCACTGAGTGACTTGTTCCCCCACAGAGTTCAACGTCAACTTCCCCGTGATGAGTGGCGTGCTCACTGACTCACTGAGTGACTGACTGACTCACTAACTGACTCACTGAGTGACTCACTGAGTGACTGACTGACTGACTCACTAACTGACTCACTGAGTGACTCACTGAGTGACTTGTTCCCCCACAGAGTTCAACGTCAACTTCCCCGTGATGAGTGGCGTGCTCACTGACTCACTGAGTGACTGACTGACTCACTAACTGACTCACTGAGTGACTCACTGAGTGACTGACTGACTGACTCACTAACTGACTCACTGAGTGACTCACTGAGTGACTTGTTCCCCCACAGAGTTCAACGTCAACTTCCCCGTGATGAGTGGCGTGCTCACTGACTCACTGAGTGACTCACTGACTCACTAACTGACTCACTGAGTGACTCACTGAGTGACTGACTGACTGACTCACTGACTGACTCACTGAGTGACTCACTGAGTGACTTGTTCCCCCACAGAGTTCAACGTCAACTTCCCCGTGATGAGTGGCGTGCTCACTGACTCACTGAGTGACTGACTGACTCACTAACTGACTCACTGAGTGACTCACTGAGTGACTGACTGACTGACTCACTAACTGACTCACTGAGTGACTCACTGAGTGACTTGTTCCCCCACAGAGTTCAACGTCAACTTCCCCGTGATGAGTGGCGTGCTCACTGACTCACTGAGTGACTGACTGACTCACTAACTGACTCACTGAGTGACTCACTGAGTGACTGACTGACTGACTCACTAACTGACTCACTGAGTGACTCACTGAGTGACTTGTTCCCCCACAGAGTTCAACGTCAACTTCCCCGTGATGAGTGGCGTGCTCACTGACTCACTGAGTGACTGACTGACTCACTAACTGACTCACTGAGTGACTCACTGAGTGACTGACTGACTGACTCACTAACTGACTCACTGAGTGACTCACTGAGTGACTTGTTCCCCCACAGAGTTCAACATCAACTTCCCCGTGATGAGTGGCGTGCTCACTGACTCACTGAGTGACTCACTGACTCACTGACTGACTCACTGACTGACTCACTGACTGAGTGACTGACTCACTGAGTGACTGACTGACTCACTAACTGACTCACTGAGTGACTCACTGAGTGACTGACTGACTGACTCACTGACTGACTCACTGAGTGACTCACTGAGTGACTTGTTCCCCCACAGAGTTCAACGTCAACTTCCCCGTGATGAGTGGCGTGCTCACTGACTCACTGACTGACTCACTGACTCACTGACTGACTCACTGACTGACTCACTGACTGAGTGACTGACTCACTGAGTGACTGACTGACTCACTAACTGACTCACTGAGTGACTCACTGAGTGACTGACTGACTCACTAACTGACTCACTGAGTGACTCACTGAGTGACTTGTTTCCCCACAGAGTTCAACGTCAACTTCCCCGTGATGAGTGGCGTGCTCACTGACTCACTGACTGACTCACTGACTCACTGACTGACTCACTGACTGACTCACTGACTGAGTGACTGACTCACTGAGTGACTGACTGACTCACTAACTGACTCACTGAGTGACTCACTGAGTGACTGACTGACTGACTCACTAACTGACTCACTGAGTGACTCACTGAGTGACTTGTTCCCCCACAGAGTTCAACGTCAACTTCCCCGTGATGAGTGGCGTGCTCACTGACTCACTGACTGACTCACTGACTCACTAACTGACTCACTGAGTGACTCACTGACTGACTCACTGACTCACTGACTGACTCACTGACTCACTGACTGACTCACTGACTGACTCACTGACTGAGTGACTGACTCACTGAGTGACTGACTGACTCACTAACTGACTCACTGAGTGACTCACTGAGTGACTGACTGACTCACTGACTGACTCACTGAGTGACTCACTGAGTGACTTGTTCCCCCACAGAGTTCAACGTCAACTTCCCCGTGATGAGTGGGGTGCTCACTGACTCACTGAGTGACTGACTGACTCACTAACTGACTCACTGAGTGACTCACTGAGTGACTAACTGACTGACTCACTGACTGACTCACTGAGTGACTCACTGAGTGACTTGTTCCCCCACAGAGTTCAACGTCAACTTCCCCGTGATGAGTGGCGTGCTTACGCTCGCTTACTTCATACACAACTGCGTCATCACGCTGCTCAAGAACAACCGCAACGCACACCGCAACGTGAGTGCTCGCGCGCAATCGGTTGCGCGCAATCGGTTGCGCGCAACCGATTGCGCGGTAACCGACTGCGTGCAACCGATTGCGTGCAACAGATAGCTTGCAACTGACTGCGTGCAACTGATTGCGTGCGGCCGATCGCGTGCAACCGATTGCGCGCAACCGATTGCGCGCAACCGATTGCGCGCAACCGATTGCACACAACCGGTTGCGCGCAATCGGTTGCGCGCAATGGGTTGCACGCAATGGGTTGCGCGCAATGGGTTGCGCGCAATCGGTTGCACGCAATGGGTTGCGCGCAATGGGTTGCGCTTCGACCATGCATGACGATGTTGTCTCTGCAGGTGCGCGACCTGGCCGTGGGCTACGCGCTGGTGGGCACCACCTACCTGTACGTGGGCAGCGTCGTGTTCGTATCGTTCCCATCGCCATCGCTCTCCAAGCGCTGCATAGAGCAGGTACATCATCATCATCAACATCATCACCTACATCATCATAATCACTACCACCACCATCACCACCTTCCTGTACGTGGGCAGCGTCGTGTTCGTATCCTTCCCAGCGCCATCGCTGTCCAAGCGCTGCATAGAACAGGTACATCATCATCAACATCAACACCATCATCAACATCATCAACATCATCATCACTACCATCACCATCACCACCTACCTGTACGTGGGCAGCGTCGTGTTCGTATCCTTCCCAGCGCCATCACTCTCCAAGCGCTGCATAGAACAGGTACATCATCATCAACATCAACACCATCATCATCATCACTACCATCACCACCATCACCACCTACTTGTACGTGGGCAGCGTCGTGTTCGTATCGTTCCCATCGCCATCGCTGTCCAAGCGCTGCATAGAACAGGTACATCATCATCATCATCAACATCATCATCATCATCATCACCTACATCATCATCATCATCACTAACATCATCATCATCATCACCTACAACTACAACATCATCACTACCATCATCATCATCACCTACACCATCAACATCATCACTACCATCATCACTAACATCAACATCACTATCACTACTATCACCATCATCACTACCATCATCAACATCATCACCTACAACTACAACATCATCACTACCATCAACATCATCACCTACACCATCAACATCATCACTACCATCATCATCATCACCTACACCATCAACATCATCACTACCATCATCACTAACATCAACATCACTATCACTACTATCACCATCATCACTACCATCATCAACATCATCACCTACACCATCAACATCATCACTACCATCAACATCATCACCTACACCATCAACATCATCACTACCATCATCATCATCACCTACACCATCAACATCATCACTACCATCATCACTAACATCAACATCACTATCACTACTATCACCATCATCACTACCATCATCAACATCATCACCTACACCATCAACATCATCACTACCATCAACATCATCACCTACACCATCAACATCATCACTACCATCATCATCATCACCTACACCATCAACATCATCACTACCATCATCACTAACATCAACATCACTATCACTACTATCACCATCATCACTACCATCATCAACATCATCACCTACAACTACAACATCATCACTACCATCAACATCATCACCTACACCATCAACATCATCACTACCATCATCATCACCTACACCATCAACATCATCACTACCATCATCACTACCATCAACATCACTATCACTACTATCACCATCATCACTACCATCATCAACATCATCACCTACAACTACAACATCATCACTACCATCATCACTACCATCATCAACATCATCACCTACACCATCAACATCATCACTACCATCAACATCATCACCTACACCATCATCACCACCATCATCACTACCATCACTAACATCGCCATCACTCTCCAAGCGCTGCATAGAGCCGGTACATCATCAACAACTACAACAACATCATCACTAACATCACCACCAACATCATCATCACCTACACCATCATCATCATCACCACCATCATCACTACCATCATCACTAACATCACTAACATCACCAACACTCTCCAAGCGCTGCATAGAGCAGGTACGTCATCATCACCTACAACAACAACATCATCATCAACACCATCAACATCACTACCATCATCATCACTAACATCACCACCAACATCATCATCACCTACAACATCATCACCATCATCACTAACATCGCCATCACTCTCCAAGCGCTACATAGAGCAGGTACATCAACATCATCACTAACATCAACATCATCAACATCAACAACATCATCACTAACATCAACATCAACATCATCAACATCAACAACATCATCACTAACATCACCACCAACATCATCATCACCTACGCCATCATCATCATCACCATCATCACCATCATCACCATCATCACCATCATCACTAACATCACCTACATCAACAACATCATCATCATCAACATCATCATCATCATCACTAACATCAACATCATCATCGCCATCACTCTCCAAGCGCTGCATAGAGCCGGTACATCAACATCAACAACATCAACATCACTACCATCAACATCATCATCACCATCATCACTAACATCACCATCACCATCATCATCACTACCACTACCATCATCATCTCCTTCCCCACGCCATCACTCTCCAAGCGCTGCATAGAGGAGGTACATCATCAACAACATCAACATCACTACCATCAACATCATCTACATCATGATCATCAACAACATCAACAACATCAACACTAACATCATCATCATCAACATCGCTACCATCACTCTCCAAGCGCTGCATAGAGCAGGTACATCAACAACATCATCACCATCATCACCAACATCAACATCACCATCATCACCATCACCACCATCACCACCATCACCATCATCACATTAACATTGGAGTCTATGGGTAGACACTTTAACATTGGAGTCTATGGGTAGACACTTTAACATTGAAGTCTATGGGTAGACACTTTAACATTGAAGTCTATGGGTAGACACTTTAACATTGGAGTCTATGGGTAGACACTTTAACATTGAAGTCTATGGGTAGACACTTTAACATTGGAGTCTACGGGTAGACACTTTAACATTGGAGTCTATGGGTAGACACTTTAACATTGAAGTCGATGGGTAGACACTTTAACATTGGAGTCTATGGGTAGACACTTTAACATTGGAGTCTACGGGTAGACACTTTAACATTGGAGTCTATGGGTAGACACTTTAACATTGGAGTCTATGGGTAGACACTTTAACATTGAAGTCGATGGGTAGACACTTTAACATTGGAGTCTATGGGTAGACACTTTAACATTGGAGTCTACGGGTAGACACTTTAACATTGGAGTCTATGGGTAGACACTTTAACATTGAAGTCTATGGGTAGACACTTTAACATTGAAGTCTATGGGTAGACACTTTAACATTGAAGTCTATGGGTAGACACTTTAACATTGGAGTCTATGGGTAGACACTTTAACATTGGAGTCTATGGGTAGACACTTTAACATTGGAGTCTATGGGTAGACACTTTAACATTGAAGTCTATAGGTAGACACTTTAACATTGAAGTCTATGGGTAGACACTTTAACATTGAAGTCTACGGGTAGACACTTTAACACTGGAGTCTATGGGTAGACACTTTAACATTGAAGTCTATGGGTAGACACTTTAACATTGAAGTCTACGGGTAGACACTTTAACACTGGAGTCTATGGGTAGACACTTTAACATTGAAGTCTATGGGTAGACACTTTAACATTGAAGTCTATGGGTAGACACTTTAACATTGGAGTCTATGGGTAGACACTTTAACATTGAAGTCTATGGGTAGACACTTTAACATTGAAGTCTATGGGTAGACACTTTAACATTGAAGTCTATAGGTAGACACTTTAACATTGAAGTCTATGGGTAGACACTTTAACATTGAAGTCTACGGGTAGACACTTTAACACTGGAGTCTATGGGTAGACACTTTAACATTGGAGTCTATGGGTAGACACTTTAACATTGAAGTCTATGGGTAGACACTTTAACACTGGAGTCTATGGGTAGACACTTTAACATTGAAGTCTATGGGTAGACACTTTAACATTGAAGTCTCTGGATAGACACTTTAACATTGAAGTCTATGGGTAGACACTTTAACATTGAAGTCTATGGGTAGACACTTTAACATTGAAGTCTATGGGTAGACACTTTAACATTGAAGTCTATGGGTAGACACTTTAACATTGAAGTCTATGGGTAGACACTTTAACATTGAAGTCTATGGGTAGACACTTTAACATTGAAGTCTATAGGTAGACACTTTAACATTGAAGTCTATGGGTAGACACTTTAACATTGAAGTCTACGGGTAGACACTTTAACACTGGAGTCTATGGGTAGACACTTTAACATTGAAGTCTATGGGTAGACACTTTAACATTGAAGTCTACGGGTAGACACTTTAACATTGGAGTCTATGGGTAGACACTTTAACATTGAAGTCTACGGGTAGACACTTTAACACTGGAGTCTATGGGTAGACACTTTAACATTGAAGTCTATGGGTAGACACTTTAACATTGAAGTCTATGGGTAGACACTTTAACATTGAAGTCTATGGGTAGACACTTTAACATTGGAGTCTATGGGTAGACACTTTAACATTGAAGTCTACGGGTAGACACTTTAACATTGGAGTCTACGGGTAGACACTTTAACATTGAAGTCTATGGGTAGACACTTTAACATTGAAGTCTATGGGTAGACACTTTAACATTGGAGTCTACGGGTAGACACTTTAACATTGGAGTCTATGGGTAGACACTTTAACATTGAAGTCTATGGGTAGACACTTTGACACTGGAGTCTATGGGTAGACACTTTAACATTGAAGTCTATGGGTAGACACTTTGACACTGGAGTCTATGGGTAGACACTTTAACATTGGAGTCTATGGGTAGACACTTTAACATTGAAGTCTATGGGTAGACACTTTAACATTGGAGTCTATGGGTAGACACTTTAACATTGGAGTCTATGGGTAGACACTTTAACATTGAAGTCTACGGGTAGACACTTTAACATTGAAGTCTATGGGTAGACACTTTAACATTGGAGTCTACGGGTAGACACTTTAACATTGGAGTCTATGGGTAGACACTTTAACATTGGAGTATATGGGTAGACACTTTAACATTGGAGTCTATGGGTAGACACTTTAACATTGGGGTCTATGGGTAGACACTTTAACATTGGAGTCTATGGGTAGACACTTTAACATTGAAGTCTATGGGTAGACACTTTAACATTGGAGTCTATGGGTAGACACTTTAACATTGGAGTCTATGGGTAGACACTTTAACATTGAAGTCTATGGGTAGACACTTTAACATTGGAGTCTATGGGTAGACACTTTAACATTGGAGTCTATGGGTAGACACTTTAACATTGGAGTCTATGGGTAGACACTTTAACATTGAAGTCTATGGGTAGACACTTTAACATTGGAGTCTATGGGTAGACACTTTAACATTGGAGTCTATGGGTAGACACTTTAACATTGAAGTCTATGGGTAGACACTTTAACATTGGAGTCTATGGGTAGACACTTTAACATTGGAGTCTATGGGTAGACACTTTAACATTGGAGTCTATGGGTAGACACTTTAACATTGGAGTCTATGGGTAGACACTTTAACATTGGAGTCTATGGGTAGACACTTTAACACTGGAGTCTACGGGTAGACACTTTAACATTGGAGTCTATGGGAGTCTACAACGATCTACTTTGTCTCCGTCAGAATTTTCTGGACAACCTCCCCAGCGATGACATCATGGCGGTCGTGGCGAGGATTTTCCTGCTGTTTCAACTCACCACGGTCTACCCACTGCTGGCTTACATGGTGCGAGTTCAGCTACTCACTCACTTCTTCGGAGATCCTTACCCCAGGTGATGATCACTCACACACTCACTCACTCACACACTCACTTACTCACTCACCCACTCACTCACCCACTCACTCACACACTCACTCACTCAGCCACTCACTCACACACTCACTCACTCACACACTCACTCACTCAGCCACTCACTCACACACTCACTCACTCACTCACACACTCACTCAGCCACTCACTCACTCAGCCACTCACTCACTCAGCCACTCACACACTCAGCCACTCACTCACTCACACACTCACTTACTCAGCCACTCACTCACTCAGCCACTCACTCACTCAGCCACTCACACACTCAGCCACTCACACACTCAATCAGCCACTCACTCACTCAAACACTCACACACTCACTCAGCTACTCACTCACTCAGTCACTCACTCACTCACTCAGCCACTCACTCAGTCACTCACTCACTCACTCACTCACCCACTCACTCACACACTGACTCAGCCACTCACTCAGCCACCCACCCACTCACTCACCCACTCACTCATCCACTGCTGGCTTACATGGTGCGAGTTCAACTACTCACTCACTTCTTTGGTGATCCTTACCCCAGGTGATGATCTCATACACGCACTCACTCACTCAGCCACCCACTCAGCCACTCACTCACTCAGCCACTCACTCACACACTCACACACTCAATCACTCACTCAATCACTCACTCAGCCACTCACTCACACACTCACTCACTCACTCAGCCACTCACTCACTCAGTCACTCACTCAGCCACTCACTCACTCACTCAGCCACCCACTCACCCACTCACATACTCAGCCACACAGCCACTCACTCAGCCACTCACTCACCCACTCACACACTCAGCCACACAGCCACTCACTCAGCCACTCACTCACTCACTCAGCCACTCACTCAGCCACCCACCCATTTACCCACTCACTCACTCACCCACTCACTCAGCTATTCACTCAGCCACTCAGTCACTCAGCCACTCATTCACTCACTCACTCAGCCACTCACTCACTCAGCCACTCACTCACTCACTCAGCCACTCACTCACTCATACACTCACTCACTCACCCACTCACTAACTCACACACTCAATCACTCACTCACCCACTCACTCAGCCACTCACTCACACACTCAATCACCTACTCACTCACTCACTCAGCCACTCACTCACTCGCTCACTCACTCACTCACACACTCAATCACCCACTCAATCACTCACTCACTTACTCAGCCACTCACTCACTCCCCCACTCACTCATCTGCTCACTCAATGACTCTCTGTGCGTGTGTGTCTGTGTGTGTCTGTGTTTGTCTGTGTGTATGTATCTGTGTGTGTCTGTGTGTGTGTGTCACTGTATGTGTGTGTGTCTGTGTGTGTGTCTGTGTGTCTGTGTGTGTGTCTATGTGTGTCTGTCTGTGTGTGTGTGTGTCTGTGTGTGTGTCTGTGTGTGTGTCACTGTGTGTGTGTGTCTGTGTGTGTCACTGTGTGTGTGTGTCTGTGTGTCTGTGTCTGTGTGTGTGTGTGTCTGTGTGTGTGTGTCTGTGTGTGTGTGTCTGTGTGTGTGTGTGTGTGTCTGTGTGTGTGTGTGTCTCTGTGTGTGTGTGTCTGTCTGTGTGTCTGTGTGTGTGTGTGTGTGTGTCTGTGTGTGTGTGTGTCTGTGTGTGTGTGTCTGTGTGTGTGTGTCTGTGTGTGTGTGTGTCTGTGTGTGTGTGTGTGTGTCTGTGTGTGTGTGTGTCTCTGTGTGTGTGTGTGTCTCTGTGTGTGTGTGTGTGTGTCTGTGTGTGTGTGTGTCTGTGTGTGTGTGTGTCTGTGTGTGTGTCTGTCTGTGTGTGTGTGTGTGTGTCTGTGTGTGTCTGTGCGTGTGTGCAGTCTGCTGCACGTGCTGGGACTGAACGTGCTGCTGGTGCTGCTGGGGGTGCTCGTGGCGAGATTCTACCCCAACATCGGCTCCATCATTCGGTACACACAGACACACACACAGTGACACACAGACACACACACACACACAGACACACACAGTGACACACACAGACACACACACAGTGACACACAGACACACACACACACAGTGACACACAGACACACACAGTAACACACACAGACACACACACAGTGACACACAGACACACACACACACACACAGTGACACACACAGACACACACACAGACACACACACAGTGACACACAGACACACACACACAGTGACACACACAGACACACACAGTGACACACACAGACACACACACAGTGACACACAGACACACACACACAGTGACACACAGACACACACAGTGACACACACAGACACACACACAGAGACACACACTCAGACAACAACAACAACCGCCATTCGCCACTAAGTGGCAGTGACGTCACCACGACGCTTGTGCCAGGCCAAGTGCACCTTGAGGCTACCACGTGAAGTGTCGAACGCCCGCTGGCAGGAGGTCACGGGGCAGACCCAGCAGGTGCCACGGGTCGACTGACCGAGATGACCGAGATGACTGGCTGATGCACCACCTGTGCCCCCTACTGTACCAACTCGCTGTGCTTTAGCCACCCGGCGCTCCGCTCGTTGTTGTGAGCGTCGCTCCTCCGCCCTCCGTTGTTGTTGGAGGGCGACTGCCTCCAACTGCCCAGTAGCGTCCTTCACGAGCCTCCTCCACTGAGGCCGATCTTGACACCGCTGGTACCAGTCATCGGCAAGTCCACTCAGCTCCACGTCCTCCTGTACCACATCACTCCATCTCTTCTCTAGCCCGTGTCGCGCCCGTTTAGCCCCCTCGATCCGGCCGAACAAAAGCTGTTTAGGCATGCGGTGGCTGGGCATGCGGGCTACATGACCCAGCCAACGCAGCCTTGCCTGCCGGAGGAGCTCACTGATGGGACTTTGCCCAGATCTTTCAAGGACTTGTGAGCTCCTCACACAATCCAGCCTGCTGGTTAAACCCAGGATGTATCGTAGGCAGGCCAGCCTCAATGTTTCCAACCGGCGAAGATGCTCCATTAGAGGGGGTCCACGTTTCGCAAGCGTAGAGAAGGGAGGGAATGACACACACACAGTGACCCACGTGACCCCCACGTGACCCCCACGTGACCCCACGTGACCCCCACGTGACCCACGTGACCCCACCCACAGGTACTCTGGGGCTCTGTGCGGCCTGGTGTTCGTCTTCGTGCTGCCCTGCCTCATACACCTCGTGACACACAGTGACCTCCACGTGACCCCCACGTGACCCCCCCGTGACCCCACGTGACCCCACCCACAGGTACTCTGGGGCTCTGTGCGGCCTGGTGTTCGTCTTCGTGCTGCCCTGCCTCATACACCTCGTGACACACAGTGACCTCCACGTGACCCCCACGTGACCCCCCCGTGACCCCACGTGACCCCACCCACAGGTACTCTGGGGCTCTGTGCGGCCTGGTGTTCGTCTTCGTGCTGCCCTGCCTCATACACCTCGTGTCTCGACGTCGACTGGGATCCCTCTCAGCGCCCTCCGCCATCTTCCACGTCCTCCTCATGGCGCTCGGCGTCGCCAACCTCGTCGCTCAATTCCTCGTCTGACGTCACTTCCTGTGCGGCGGTGACGTCACTTCCTGTGCGGTGGTAGTGATGTCACTTCCTGTGCGGTGGTGGTGACGTAACTTCCTATGCGGTGGCGGTGACGTCGCTTCCTGTGCAGTGACGTCACTTCCTGTGCAGTGGTGGTGACGTCACTTCTTGTGCAGTGGTGACGTCACTTCCTGCGCAGTGGTGGTGACGTCGCTTCCTGTGCAGTGACGTCACTTCCTGTGCAGTGGTGGTGACGTCACTTCTTGTGCAGTGGTGACGTCACTTCCTGCGCAGTGGTGGTGACGTCGCTTCCTGTGCAGTGGTGACGTCACTTCCTGTGCGGTGGTGGTGACGTCGCTTCCTGCGCTGTGGTGGTGACGTAGCTTCCTGCGCAGTGGCGGTGACATCACTTCCTGCGCAGTGGCGGTGATGTCACTTCCTGCGCAGTGGCGGTGACGTCACTTCCTGCGCAGTGGCGGTGACGTCGCTTCCTGCGCCTTTGTGATGTCACTTCCTGCGCCGCGGTGATGTCACTTCCTGTATGGTGGTGACGTCACTTCCTGTGCGGTGGTGGCGACGTGACTTCCTGCGCCTTGGTGACGTCACTTCCTGCGCCGCGGTGATGTCACTTCCTGCGACGCCACACAAAGGCCGTGATGTCACTTCCTGCGACACCACACAATGGAGGTGATGTCACTTCCTGCGACACCACACAACGGCGGCGATGTCACTTCCTGCGATATCACATGACGGTGATGTCACTTCCTGCGACAACACACAACATCGGTGATGTCACTTCCTGCAATACCACACAACGGAGGTGATGTCACTTCCTGCGACACCACACAAAGGCGGTGATGTCACTTCCTGCGACACCACACAAAGGCGGTGATGTCACTTCCTGCGACACCACACAACGGAGGTGATGTCACTTCCTGCGACACCACACAAAGGCGGTGATGTCACTTCCTGCGACACCACACAAAGGCGGTGATGTCACTTCCTGCGACACCACACAACGGAGGTGATGTCACTTCCTGCGACACCACACAAAGGCGGTGATGTCACTTCCTGCGACACCACACAAAGGCGGTGATGTCACTTCCTGCGACACCACACAAAGGCGGTGATGTCACTTCCTGCGACACCACACAAAGGCGGTGATGTCACTTCCTGCGACACCACACAACGGAGGTGATGTCACTTCCTGCGACACCACACAAAGGCGGTGATGTCACTTCCTGCGACACCACACAACGACCGTGATGTCACTTCCTGCAACGCCACCCAACGGCGGTGATGTCACTTCCTGCAATACCACACAACGACGGTGATGTCACTTCCTGTGATGCCACACAACGACCGTGATGTCACTTCCTGCGATACCACACAACGACGGTGATGTCACTTCCTGTGACGCCACACAACGACGGTGATGTCACTTCCTGCGACACCACACAACGACCGTGATGTCACTTCCTGCGATAGCACACAACGGCGGTGATGTCACTTCCTGCGACGCCACGCAATCAGCGTGACGTCACTTCCTGCCGACGCCCCAAACAATGGCGGTGACGTCACTTGTGACGTCACTTCCTGTTGCGCAATAACGGATTTTTCTCCTGGATGCTCGCTGCATGCTGGACGCTACACACACACAGACAAAGATCCCCCAGGTAGCCTCTAGCAGGCTGTAGGGGCAAGTGCTGCTAGTACGAGTAGCAGCAGCGCCTACACACACACAGACAAAGATCCCCCAGGTAGCCTCTAGCAGGCTGTAGGGGCAAGTGCTGTTAGCACTCGCTAAGAGCAGCGCCTGTGATGGCTACCGGCGCTGCACCTGCTACTCAGTTGAGGCTGAGTCGACCTAGGGGAGGCCCGGGAACGCTACTACACTACCACACAGACACACACAGACACACACACACAGACACACACAGACACACACACACACACAGACACACACACACACACAGACACACACACAGACACACATACACACACACACAGACACACACAGACACACAGACTCACACACACACAGACACACACACACACAGACACACATACACACAGACACAGACACACAGACACATACAACAACAACCGCCATTCGCCACTAAGTGGCGGTGACGTCACCACGACGCATGTGCCAGGCCAAGTGCACCTTGAGGCCACATAGACACACAAAGATCCCCCGTATAGCCTTAACAGACTGTAGGGGCAAGTGCTGTTAGCGAGCACCGATGACACACACACACACAGACACAACAACAACAACCGCCATTCGCCACTAAGTGGCGGTGACGTCACCACGACGCTTGTGCCAGGCCATGTGCACCCTGAGGCCACGTGAAGTATCGAACGCCCGCTGGCAGGAGGTCACGGGGCAGACCCAGGTGCCACGGGTCGACTGACCGAGATAGACACACACACACACACACAGACACACACAGACACATACACACACAGACACACACACACACAGACACA